>NC_059406.1:11685608-11990460 GCF_905220565.1 Melitaea cinxia
CTTTACGTGAGGCAAAAATTTAAAACATGCTTACCTCACCCCCGAACAATCAAAAAGTGGTATCAGTCGGTTGACGCTAGTCCAGGGTTTACGACAGAAACCTTAAACGCTTTAAAGGTCAAAGCTGACACTGATGGTTATCCTTTGATTTGCAATTTGGTGATGGACGAAATGGTAATAAGGAAGAAAGTCGAGTGGGATGGTCACAAAACGCATGGTCTAGTGGATTTTGGAAACGTTATGATGGAAGGCGACAATATGGAGGAAGCTACGCAGGCACTAGTATTTCTTGTAACTGATATAAACGGAGCTTTTAAGGTGCCTGTCGGCTTCTTTCTAGTCAATGGTGTAACAGCAGAACAAAGAGCATGTTTAGTTCGACAGTGCCTGGAGTTTTTGCACCCAACTGGAATAGAGATCACCTCTCTGACTTTTGATGGATGTCCATCTAATGTATCTATGGCAAGGGAATTACGAGGAGTGTTCAAATATCCTAATATCAAAACCGACTTTGAACATCCAATCACCAAAAAGCCAATACAGATTTTCTTTGACCCTTGCCACATGCTCAAACTCGTTCGAAACGCATTTCAAGTAAATGGATCCTTTTTAAACGGTGATCGTCAACTGATTAAGTGCTCGTACTTGGAAGGCCTTAATGAAAAACAAGAAAGAGAACATTTACACTTGGCAAACAAATTGCGCCGGGGTCATATATTTCGCCAAAATCAAAAAATGAAAGTGCGTCTAGCGGTGCAATTATTCAGTAACAGCGTTGCTGATCAACCTTAGAATTCTGCTCACAGTTGCAAATTGCTGAATTTCAGGGAATAGATGCTACTGCAAGTTTTTTGAGATTGATCAATGATTTATTTGATGTCCTCAATTCACGTAACATGAAGCAACTGCAACTTAAAAAACCAATATACGCCGAAAATAAAGCCAATGTGTTCCATATTTTAGATAAGGCTGAGCAATATCTAAAGTCACTCAAATTAGTGAATGGGCCGCTTGTAATTGAAACTATACGAAAAATTTGATTCATTGGGTTCATTGTGTGTATCCATAGCCTGAAAAAAATGTACGTGGCTCTTGTAAAGCAAGAACGAAAGATTGTGTACTTGCCTGCTTATAAAATAAGCCAAGACCATTTAGAACTCATGTTTGGTAATATTCGAGCTCATGGGGGTTGCAATACCAATCCAACGTCAAGGAAATTCCAATCCATTTATAAAAAGTTGTTGGTCAAATCCGAATTGCGCGATTTTGAGTCTGATAATTGTAAAGCTCTCGAAACAGTAGCTTTACTGACCTGTTCGTCTACTGGCAAAATAAACAGCAGTATTGAAAAATTGTCTATATAGGAAGAAAATGAAACATCCGAAAATCGCAGCATCGTGTAACAGCCCTTATTTGACGAAGAAATTGATGTTTTGGTACGAGACATTTCGGAATTTAATCTTCAAGCTGTAACATATATAGCAGGTTTTGTGGTACACGCACTGCTAAGAAAGATAAAATGCGATTTATGCATCTCTGAAATACTACCGGATACCATAAATTCGAACCATAGGTACGGTAGACTCTTAATATTAACTAAAATAATGCCCTGTGTTCTTGACATATATTTTGTAATCCATTATTGTTTAATATCATTTCAGATTCATCCAGCTGAAAGACAAGGGAGGGTTGATATTTCCATCTAATGATGTAGATATTATATGTATGTAATAATTGTGTTTGCTCGCAAACGAAAAAAAAAACCGACTTCAATTACATCGACGAGTAATACAACGTAGATCGACGATAAAATAGCCAAGTAACTACGCATTATCAAAGATTACTCAAAAAGTAGTTATCAGATCTGAATAAAATTAATATGTGACCACATGACAAACATCAGCTTTCGATTAAATTAAAAATTATTAAAATCGGTACACCCAGTAAAAAGTTATTGCGGATTTTCAAGAGTTTCCCTCGATTTCTCTGGGATCCCATCATCAGATCCTGGTTTCCTTATCATGGTACTAAACTAGGGATATCTTCTTTCCAACATAAAAAGAATTATCAAAATCGGTACACCCAGTAAAAAGTTATTGCGGATTTTCAAGAGTTTCCCTCGATTTCTCTGGGATCCCATCATCAGATCCTGGTTTCCTTATCATAGTACTAAACTAGGGATATCTCCTTTCCAACAAAAAAATAATTATCAAAATCGGTACATCCAGTAGAAAGTTATGCGGTATAATACAACGTAGGTCGACGAAAAAAGCGTCAAGTAAAAACGCATTATTAGATATAACTCGAAAAGTTTTCCCATTTAAATTTATTTGAGATCTAACAACTACTTGTTAGATCTCAAATAAATTTAAATGGGAAAAATTGACACACACCAACGATTAAAAAATCGATTAAAAAAAATTGTCGAAATCGGTCTACACGGTCAAAAGTTCTGATGTAACATACATTATTAAAAAAAAAAAAATATAGTCGAATTGAGAACCTCCTCCTTTTTTGGAAGTCGGTTAAAAAGATGGAAATGATCATTAAAGAAACATTGATTAAAGAGGGAAAATTTAAATGCACACAAATATTAAAAAACAAGTTAATTCCTAAAGTTCTAACCATTTTATCGGAAGCCATATATTTAAAAGCATAGATTTTCATCAATACGACCAATCACCAATGGCCAATCATTTGGTACATTTAACGAAAGCCGTGATGGAGAAGTATATTGATGTGCGTCTTCATCATATACTGAAGCCACCAATACTGTCAAAAAGACACGTACTTAGTAAATATTTACATTTCACGGGACAGTAAATTATGGTATAATTTTATTTTAATAAATATTTTTTGTAAATTTAACGTGTTCTGTTTTTGTAATAAACATTATTTGTTTTTACCCTTACACGAAGTATATTAATAAAAAATGAATAAAATTCTCATCGCATGATTTTATCGATAAATGCATTGTCACATCCCTAAGGAGTTCACCGACGCTGTTTTTTACGTGTATGAGTGTATTCGTACAATTGATTTCGTAGTGTGCGAACCACAGTGCGAACCACAGTGCGAACCAATTAGAGGATTAGAACGCTAGTTGTGTAAGTAATGAAAACGCACCCATCTTTAAAAGTGGCGACAGCGGTACCGGACTTATTTCGTGGTTAGGGCTTCTGGGCTAGGGGTATATCTCTTTCTTTCTTCAATCTATGGTTTTACTCGACTCAGCGCATGCTCTTACTAATTCAAAATGAGCTATCATAGTTTTTATAATGCATACGTCAAAAGATACGTTTATAAGACGAAGAAGTCCTGCCAGGACGATGTGATAAAATTATGGAATACAGCGAAGCAAAAATTCCCGAAGGAAGAAGAGTTAATACATCACATTCAACATGAGATTGAACGGCTTCTAAGAGAAGCCACTAAGAGAAAAGTTCGGTCTACAAATATCAACAAATTTTTATTAAGAGTTACAAAGGGAAATTGTTTTTAATTTTTTTTGGGTTGTGAAATGCGATGACCAGAAGTGCCGGAGTGATCTGCATATGATTCTTCACAACCGTTTTCTGCCCCCTACATACTATCACTCAGGTTGATGGACATTTGACAATTCCGGACTTTAAAGAGCATGGCGGAAAGTCATTTGCTCCATTTCTAACACGCCACTGCCTACCGATTCAACCACTGAATGCCTTCATCAGCACGCCTTATGATCTCTATTGCCAAGTGTGCGTGATGATTTAGAGAAAAGATGCTGCAGTACATGCGGTATTTACTTTGCATCTAGCACAAGAGCTGCAGCGCGTATGTTCCGCAAAGTACGACCCTCACGGATTGTCACAAGACGAGCTAATGAGTTACTGTGCGCAAGCGCCAACTCTTTCTTGAGATCGCGCATGATTCTCCATGGACTGAATTAGAGTATTCTTTTTTAACCGACTTCCAAAAAAGGAGGAGGTTCTCAATTCGACTGTATTTTTTTTATGTATGTTACATCAGAACTTTTGACTGAGTGGAGCGATTTCGACAAATTTTCTTTTAATCGAAAGGTGGTGTGTGCCAATTGGTCCCATTTAAATTTATTTGAGATCTAACAACTACTTTTCGAGCTATATCTAATAATGCGTTTTTACTTGACGCTTTTTTCGTCGACCTACTTTGTATTATACCACATAACTTTCTACTGGGTGTACCGATTTTGATAATTCTTTTTTTGTTGCAAAGGGGATATGCCTAGTTTGGTACCATGATAAGAAAACCAGGATCTGATGATGGGATCCTAGAGAAATCGAGGGAACTTCTTGAAAATCCGCAATAACTTTTTACTGGGTGTACCGATTTTAATAATTTTTAATTTAATCGTAAGCTGATGTTTGTCATGTGGTCACATATAAATTTTACTGAGATCTGATAACTACTTTTTGAGTAATCTTTGATAACGCGCAGTTACTTGACTATTTTTTCGTCGATCTACGTTGTACTACTCGTCGATGTAATTGAAGTCGGTTTTTTTTTTTTCGTTTGCGAGCAAACACAATTATTTAATCACAGTAGTTACGATTTAAGTATTCTATTGTTAAATTTTTATTACACTTATAATTAAACTCTCAGCAATATTGATTACTAGTTGTAACTAGTCGTAAATAAAAGCAAGAAGCAATTTTTCTTTTTCTTTTTCCTTTTAACCGACTTCAAAAAAAGGAGGAGGTTACTCAATTCGACCGTATATATATATTTTTTTTATGTATCTTCGGAGATAACTTCTTCGTTTATGAACCGATTTGGATAATTCTTTTTTTGTTGAAAAGGAGATATTCATAGTTTGGTACCATGATAAGGAAACCAGGATCTGATGATGGGATCCCAGAGAAATCGAGGGAAACTTTTAAAAATCGTAAGGGTGACCAGTAAATTTAATCATATTTTCATTAAGTACTATAAAGCACTACTATTTAATGAAGGTCTGGAGTCGATCTGATGATGGAGAAGAAAGATAGTCGAGGGAACTCTTCAACAATTTATAGCAATTACCTGCTTTTTGAACTTAATTCGTTTTTATTGATGAGAACTTTGCACCTGTTTGAGTTATAAGTGGCATTACAGTCTGATGATGGAGACAAAAGTTAGTCGAGGGAACTCTTTAACGATTTATAGCAATTACCTGCTGTTTGAACTTAATTCGTTTCTATTGATGAGAAATTTGCATATATATGAGTTATAAGTGCCATTTCAGTCTGATGATGGAGACGAAAGATAGTCGAGGGTACTCTTCAACGACTTATAGCAATTACCTGCTGTTTGAACTTAATTCGTTTCTATTGATGAGAACTTTGCATATACATGAGTTATAAGTGCCATTTCAGTCTGATGATGGAGACGAAAGATAGTCGAGGGTACTCTTCAACGACTTATAGCAATTACCTGCTGTTTGAACTTAATTCGTTTCTATTGATGAGAACTTTGCACCTATATGAGTTACAAGTGCCATTAAAGTCTGATGATGGAGACGAAAGATAGTCGAGGGAA
Organism: Melitaea cinxia; assembly: GCF_905220565.1. Lineage (NCBI taxonomy): Eukaryota > Metazoa > Arthropoda > Insecta > Lepidoptera > Nymphalidae > Melitaea > Melitaea cinxia. The sequence continues at coordinate 11,691,144 of NC_059406.1, forward strand.
CTTTTTAACGATTTATAGCAATTACCTGCTGTTTGAACTTAATTCGTTTTTATTGATGAGAACTTTGCATATATATGAGTTATAAGTGCCATTTCAGTCTGATGATGGAGACGAAAGATAGTCGAGGTTACTCTTCAACGACTTATAGCAATTACCTGCTGTTTGAACTTAATTCGTTTCTATTGATGAGAACTTTGCACCTATATGAGTTACAAGTGCCATTAAAATTTGATGATGGAGACGAAAGATAGTCGAGGGAACTTTTCAACGATTTATAGCAATTACCTGCTGTGTGATCATCTGTGTCGCAGGACCAGGTTTGATGATGGAGCCCATAAACACTCGAGGGAATTTCTCAACAATTTACAGCAGTTACCTTTTGCTGTTTGACGACCGCTTTGATATAATGGTGCATGTACCGTGTCGGCGGCGCCTAAACACCGACGGTCGCGGGTTCTATTCCCGCTCGGAGTGCATATTTATGTTTACACAAATATTTATTTTCGGTCTAGTTGGTAATCCTTGTGGTTCTCCCAACCTAGCCTCGGAGAACACGCTAGGCTGTCAGTCCCGGTTGTTATTACGTACACCTTATAGCGAACTTTACTCATAGTATGTCGACGCGTTAGCGCAGCGGTCACAGCACCGTCTGTTGCGCTAGCGTTAGTAGGTTTAATCCCCGCGCACGACAGACATTTGTATTGGCCATATAGATGTTTGTCATGATCTGGGTGTTTGTGCTTGTGTATTGTGTATGTTTCCGAACCCTCGACATAAGAGAATAAGCATCCTTGTTAGGTCTACCCGTCACTAAAAATTGTAAAATAAAATAATTTTTAACAAAAAAAACCGACTTCAAAAAGAAAACTAAAAAGTGAAAAATAAATTTACTTAGTACAAAGTAATTCGTATTTTGATTTAGTTAATCAGAAATTATTAAATAAATATTTTATAATTTTGAAGTTGGTGCCAAGTAAATATTACAACAACCTGGCTACTATAAATACAAACAACACACACACACAACAAACAAGTACAAAAAATATTATTAGATATGTCAAAACAATAACAGAATAATAACAGTATTCAACCTAATAGTCAATGAAACAAATTATGAAAGAAAACTGAATACAACTTACGAGTAAGATACTAGAGTAGTTATTGTTTTACTTGGCACCGACTTCAAAATTATAAAATATTTATTTAATCATTTCTGATTAACTAAATCAAAATATGAATTACTTTGTACTAAGTAAATTTATTTTTCATTTTTTAGTTTCCTTTTTGAAGTCGGTTTTTTTTTGTTAAAAATTATTGCAATAACAATCCAACGCGTTTACGTATGAAACCCATATTTTGATAAATCTCACGTGAGATTGGGGGAGGGGGTTGAATAAAATCTCACGACATCTCACCAGGGGGGTGGGAGGGACAGAAAATTTAAAAGACACCTCACGTAATTTATGGACGCCCCCAAAGGAGATCCAAGTGTAAGTACCATGATAAGGAAACCAGGATCTGATGATGGAATCCCAGAGAAAACGAGGGAAACCCACGAAAATCGTGGTGACGACTAATACGTTTGTTAATTTTTTTCGTCTGCTTACGTTGTATCACTTGTCGATGTAATTGAAGTCGGTTTTTTTCTTTTGCGAGCAAACACAATGTTTATTAATTTTCAGTACATAAGCGCTGATTTTTGAACTATGTAATGTAGTTTATATTAGAAATATTATAATTATATAAAATATTATAATATATTATATTATAATATATTATATTATAATATATTATATTATAACATACTAGCTGATCCTGCAAACATTGTTTTGCCATATATGTAGTAGTTAGACATAGGCATTCGATATACACAGAAAATTTCATAAAAATCGGTCCAGCCGTTTCGGAGGAGTACGGTTACTATCATTGTTACACAAGAATTTTATATATAAGATTACATAAAACAAATTTCATCTTTGTCATGTTCCATCTAATAAAAGTTCAAGATGTATTGTACAAAAAAATAAGTAAACTTTTTTCATTGACTATCGAGATACTAAGAACAGACGTATCCTACATCGCAATATTAAATGTTATTACTGAAAATATATACAAGAACCCGACAACAATCTTCGGGGGGGCCCACCAGACACAACACCCGTCTGGTCGGAGAATCCTCCCTTTATGATCCAATTGGGGATGAGGAACTTTACACCTGTTTATATCTAAGAAATCCTTCAAAGACATAGTTTTCCTCAAAATTTTACTTTCACCACAAAGCATTAGACGTATTTAACACACTTTGCACTAAACATAATTATAATTCTTAAAGTTTTACAGTAAAAGTGAGTGTTTATTTTTCCATCCTAACTTCCTTAGGACAATTTGTTCTTGTTAAAGCCAGTTGCAGTTGCTAGGTCATCATAATGATGACCGTTTTATCATTTATGGTACGTAATAAAAATATTTAAGCTAGCTCTATGACAATATCCATCTAAGTTGTGATACAATATTTTTATAGATTTCAAGATTGGTGATAAACCAGGAGAAGCACTTAGTGATCAAATTACATACTACGGGTTTTTTGCCTGGTATTAGTTTGTTACTAATACTAACTAATAGTTTTATTTTACAATGAAAGTTTTTGCAGATATCGTTGAGTTTATGTTAACATCACTTCATCACATCATTTCGACTTATCGCAGTCCACCGCTGGACATAGACCTCCACAAATTCGCGCCAAAAATGGCGTGAACTCATGTGTGTTGCCCATAGTCACCATGCTGGGCAGGCGGGTGTGTAACCGCAGGGCTGGCTTTGTCGCACCGAAGACGCTGCTGCCCGTCTTCAGCCTTTGTATTTCAAAGCCAGCAGTTGGATCGTTATCCCGCCATTGTCGGCTTTTTAAGTTCCAAGGTGGTAGTGGAATTGTGTTATCCCTTAGTCGCCTCTTACGACACCCACGGGAAGAGAGCGGGTAGTTATATTCTTTCCTGCCCTAGCCACACAGCTTATATGGTAACAACCTATACATAATCTCAAATTCTTAATATTGCCTTTGTGCTATAGCATCGCATTAATAAAAGTAACTGGTTAACTATTGCTTATTGTGACAGTAACTAGAAATGCAATAGTTTTTATTCCCCGCATTTATAACTAAGCCATTACTTAGATATAAAGCATTACGATACCCAACATTTAGCCCTCAGCACCTAGAATTCTGTGGTGCTAGATTTAATATCTTTGACCGTGTTGGCTCTCTGATATTGATGTATGTGTTCTGTTAGGTATATCATATCATCAAAAGTATCAACTAGATAATAGGAACAAACAAAAATTAAAAACAATTGTTTACATATATTTTAAAATTGTTTTAATTCCACGTACGAACACTAAGGAAAGTGGCACACAGTTGTCATAATTATAAACATAAAAACAGTCATGTGCTTAAAACATATGTAAAATCAACAGAAATTCAGAAGCAAATACAAATATGTATATAGCTCATCATAATTTTTAATTAAAATAAATAACTCGAGGTAGGACACAGCAAGATATATCCTGATCAAAAATCTGGTCCAGCCTGACCGGGAGAGTACCTCAAACTTACAGAAGATCACAGCTAAATAAAACTGATCTTAAGTAGCGATAGCGTTGTGTTCTTGTGGTGAGTAAAGTAGCCAGGGCTCCTGGGGAGGGTCGCGGGTAGGGTCGGTAACGTGCTTACGATACTTCTGGTGTCAGGTTCGTCTGGCGTGTAAGCGTTTTTAATAATAATAATAATAATATTCTTTATTGCACACCATTAAAAGATACGGATAAGGCGGGCTTATCGCTAAAAGAGCGATTTCTTCCAGACAACTTTTGGGTATAGGACAGCGCATAGAAAAGCGGTTAGGAAGAGTACAAATAATTGTTATAGAAATTAGAATACAACACATTAGATTATAAAATTATACATACATACATACATACATACATATGCTTACACACTTACATACATTCACTTATACACATATCGCACCTTCGGTGGAACAAGGGCTTCAACTCCACTTTTTGTAATTTTACAGGAGAGCCATTTTAAAGTTTTTTTTACATTCCGAGTCGTATTATTCGTCTTTGTACTGCTTCAAAGTGTTTGTTCTTTGTATGAAATAAGACCTATTTATTTGTGAATATGGCCATGTAGTTTGCAAGTGCCAAATATTTTTTGTTAATTGCTATTAATATTTTTTTCAAAATAAGGTGTACATTTATGCCTTTGTTCCACCAACATTTAAATCGTTTTGTAATTATGACCATATTTATCGTTCGTGTTTTAAAGATTTTGAAAAATAGAAACTAGTTTATTTGTTGCAAAAAATGTTTTATTTTATAATTAAACATCTTTTTTAGGAACTTCTGTTGAAAAATCTTAAAAAACTCTAGCGAAACTCTTTGGAATTTGCCTTTAAAATTAGCGTCAATATTAACGTTATAAAATCTTTGTCCATAGTAATCAGTCCGTTTTTACTTTACTCTTACAAATCAAACTCACTTACTAACTCCACTTAAACAAATCAAAACTAACAAACATAAAACTACAAACAATCTTCATAGTTATTGTTGTACAGACCACTTTGGCATTTTACAGTAAATATTTAACAAAAAAAAAAAAACGATAAAAAGAAAACGTAGGTATCTAAGAAACTAAAATAATAATAGCAACCATGCTTTCATAGAAAACAAATGAATAACGTAGCACGAGATCTATCCCTTAAAAAGGTATCTGTAATTTCACCCCATCTCATCCCGTGGGTATCGTAAGAGGCGATAGAGGAAAAACCACTAGAGGGTGGGCATCAGCGCCTTCTAAGCACAGCCTAGCAAGCGTGGCGATTACGCCAAATCCCCCTAAATGGCAGACACGACAAAAAATTGTCCCCCAGTCCCCGGCGGCCCCGCTAATCCTGGCTACGGTGGAGGCCTAGATAACAGCGGGGCAGGAGGCTATAATCTCTGGCAGAAGCCAGGCCACCACACCCAACGACGAGACTTGGCCCTGGCAACATATAACGCTGGATCGGTGCTGGGTCCGATCTTGTGGGACATTGGTTACGACTGGGTCCTGCGAGGCCGTCTCCTCCCCGGGATGGGTGTCATCTGCTACGCGGATGACACCCTCGTTTACTCTCGGGGACGAGACTACAAGGAGGCGGCGCGGCTGGCCGACGTCGGACTCGACCTCGTGATCAGCCGCATAAAGAGTTTGGGGCTTCGGGTCAGAATTGACAAGACCGAAGCCCTCCTCTTCCGCGGGACCGGACGTAAGGGACCTCCACCGGGGGCTACCCTGCAGATCGGAGAGGGGAGGGTCAGGATGAGCTCCCAAATCAAATATCTGGGTCTCATCCTTGACGGAGGGTGGACCTTCGGCCCACACTTCGCTGTGGTGGGACCGAAGGTCCTGAAGGTGGCGAGTGCACTGGACAGACTCCTCCCGAACCTCGGAGGACCCAGCGCCGCCTGCAGGCAGCTATATTCCGGAGTCTGCCGGAGTATGGCGACGTACGGTGCCCCGGTTTGGGCGGATCGCCTCACTGCGAGGAATAAGGCCGCGCTGCGGTCTGCGCAGAGGATCATCGCGGTGAGGGTGATCCGGGGGTACCGTACGGTATCGTGGGCTGCAGCTACTGCTCTAGCCGGCGATCACCCGTGGGAACTCGTGGCGGAGGTCCTTGCCGAGACCTACTCATACGTCTCGGGTAGGAGGGCTCTCGGTGAGAACCCCACGTTGGACGGGATCCTACGGATGCGCCGGATGGGGCAAGAAGCATTAATGCGGAGGTGGGGGGAGGACCTGGCGTAGCAGCCGTATGGCACACGCGTAACGGCTGCCTTGCGCCCGGTCCTTGAGCGGTGGATGCGCCGTAAGCGCAAACCCCTCACCTTCCGTCTGACGCAGGTTCTCACCGGGCACGGCTGCTTTGGTGAATACTTGTGTCGGACGGCCCAAAGAGAGCCGACGACTGAATGTCACGATTGTGGCGCGGCGGTGGACTCTGCTCAGCACACCCTCGAGGTGTGCCCGAGATGGGCGGCGCTACGTCGCGATCTGACGACAGTCCTCGGAGGGGACTTGTCACTGCCGAGCGTTATCACCGCGATGCTCGGCGACGACGAGTCCTGGAAGGCGATGGTCTCCTTCTGCGAGACAGTAATGTCCCAGAAGGAGAACGACGAGCGGATGAGAGAGGGGGCCGCCGACGAGGCCTCCGTCCGCAGACGACGAACGGGGGTGCGTAGGAGGCGCTACTTAATGCGTTTCCAGTAACGCCCCTGTGCCCATGTCGGGCCGGGATGGGAACCCGGTCCTGCTAGACATGGCGTCGTCGGGATTGTTCAGAGGTGAGCCGGACAGTCCCATGGAGGAGAAGTCTGGTCTTTTCGCCGAGGCCAGCCTGTCGCTGGAGGGATCCTGTTGCCTGCAGATCCGGGACCCTCCAATTAAAGCGGCTGACCAAGTGCTAGGCCGACATACGGTCTAGGAATGCCTACCCGGGCATCCTGGATATCACCCGTAAATGGGTTACCCTGCGAAATCAAAAAAAAAAAAAAAAAAAAAACGCTGCGGACCGACGCGAAGCTCATTGAGTTGAAAGAAGCTCTCAGCAGGTTGAGCTGGGATATTATAGGCTTATCTGAAGTCCGAAGAGAGGGAGAGGACTCGATGTCTCAAGTCTGGCAACCTGCTGTACTATCGGGAGGGCGACCAACAGTCCCAGGGTGGTGTCAGGTTCCTCGTCCGCAAGGTTCTCGTCAACAACATCGACGTCATCAGGAGAGTGTCGAGCAGGGCGTACCTTATACTCAGAATATCCAAGCGGTATTCGCTAAAGGTCATACAGGTTTACGCACCGACCTGGACACATCCATATGACTTAGTGGAAGCTATGTATGAGGAAATCTCTACAGCCATACATAGCTCTACATGCCACTACACTGCTGTGATGGGGGACTTCAATGCGAAGCTAAGCAGACGATGCGGTGATGAGTGAGTGGAGCAATTTGGATACGAGCAACGGAACTCCCGGGACTGGCTACTGACTGACTTCATGGAGAAGGAGGGACTCTTTATAATGAACTCCTTCTTCAGGAAGCCGGAACGGCGCAAATGGACCTGGTTGAGTCCCGACGGCACCGTCAGGAACGAGATAGACTTTATCATGTCGACGAACAAGCACATATTTAGTGATGTCTCAGTGATCAATGCTGTGAAAACAGGAAGTGATCACCGACTTGTCCGAGGCACATTGAATACCGATGTCAAGTTTGAGAGGGGTCGGCTGATAGGGTCTGCGCTTCGACCTGCGCCTGCTCAGATTCAAAACCCCGAGAGCTTTCAACTCGAACTCCAAAATCGCTTTGGCCTGTCGCCTGGCCGACTGCGTATATGTGAACGAGCTCAACGACGGGCTGGTGGAAATTGCCCGTGCGGTGGTGTCTAAGTTCTTCAAGACCCGCTGCCAAAAAAAAAAGAACCAACGCAGGACCGATCGTCGTCGAAACCATTAGGGGAGGCTTATGCTCAGCAGTGGGCGTCCATGAGCTGGTATGATGATGATGATGATGATTTTTTTATTTTGGTGGTCTTCAATGACGGTGGCTGGGATGCTATCAATTTGAGGCACATGCATTTCTTCGATATTCTGAATGACTTTGTCATCATTTAACATCATCAAAACTTTTCGACTTTGGGATCCCATTTTTCCCTGAAAATTTAACTGTATAACTTAGAATAAAGCTTCAGAGTTTAAACAGCAACACCATTTTAAAATTAAAAAAAAAAAAAATATTTGTCACAGTGTAATCAACTACTCAGAGTTAGAAAGGAATTCGGTATGAGAAAGTATAAATTGTTTTTATGCCTATTTTATAAAACATGTATTGGAATAACAACACCACATTTGTTCATAACACTATAAAATAATAAAAATGTTGGAAGTACAAAGTCACAAATGTTGCAATGGCTTTGTCTCTCCAAACATTTGCTCACGAAAAAGGCATAAGTGTGCTAAATATGACTTTGTCTCTCCAGGAATATCAAATATCAAAAGGCATATTTACCTTCGCGGCTTTGGCGCTCCAAGATAAAAACATTGCGCGCAGGGGCAACGGCGCAACTGACCAATGAGACGATGTCGCGCCAAAACGCCCACCAATTCGATCCAAAATGACAAAGACACTATTGCCGTGTAGGGACTTTTAAAGTGAATCTAATGGGAGTCTTTGTCCCACTAGATACTAGAGTGTTTTTTGGGCATTTCTGCATATTTAACTCATTTTACGATTTTTTGTAAGATACGCCCTTGTTCCACCGAAGGTGCGATATATATATACTCATGCATATAAATATAAACAATTCAGTCAATTATGGCGAATTAAGCGACAAATAGTGAGCCTTAAGATACTTTTTGAGGAAGAGAATTCCAGAGCTTAACAGTTGCTGTGTGATGTGGAATTTTAAGAACCAGATTTGAGTCAGATCGAAGGGACCGACCATGGGTGTTGCAGAGAAACGCAAAACGTTCTTTGAAGTAGTGAGGTGTGTCACGATGGAATAATACACAATATAATAACGAGAGGATATGAGTCTTCCTGCGAAGACGGATTGGGAGCCACTTGAGTTGCTTACGAAAGTTAGAGACATGGTCATATTTGCGGAGACCAAATATGAACCATATGCAAAGATTCTGAAGGCGCTCAAGCTTATTCAATTGCTCCTCGTTGAAGTCAAGATAACAAGTATCAGCATAGTCAAGAATTGGTAGAAGTGTAGACTATGGTAAAAGCGTACCATCAGGTAAGCCGTGCTCTTATTGGCCAACCTAATAAAAACAAGTACATATAAAATTACTCTTACTCTATATTTGCAAATTTTAGAAAATGGAATTTTTCAGGTCATCGCACATAAGACTAAGATTAAAATTTAAACACAATCTTAACTAAGGCAATGAACTGATTTCCCAAGATACTTCATACCTGAACTAAAAGACTAATGACTTCACAGTCCTTTTTATATGTTCCAATTATACCCACTTTTGTGTCATCGTACAAAGCTGAGTAGCCTGTATGTAGGAAAGATGTTGAGACCAGATGTTTTACTTGACCTACTTACTGCAACAATGGAATCCGATAGGCTGAATGGACAAAGTTAACATGTCAACTGGATAAAAAACCAAATTTTTAATCTCTTTAAATATGAACCATTGCCAATACTTCTATATTCAAAAAATGGTTACAATGCTGTAAAATATAATTAGCCCAAGTACTCTATAGCCATTATTATATTCATTAATGCTATTTACAGTCTATTCTAATTTATAATCTTTTAAATCAAACTTGATCTGATTAAAAAAAATGATATATGAAAAAAAATAAATAAATGATGTAGAAAAAAATATCAAATTGAAACAATGAATGTAATCTAAGTAAATCCACTTAAATTACATCAATAATTATCATATTTGAAAGTACCTTTGTACATCTTTCTTTATATATATTAATTGTCATTTTGTTTCTTTATGGTATACAATAAAGAGTATTTATTATATACTGAAATGAGGGTCTTACAATAATTTTATATAACTATAAATGATGATAAAAAACGACATAGTATAATTTATTTAATTTCTCAATAATTTATGTACAAATCTATCATTGCATTACTACAGTCATTTTAATAGCACAGTAGCATTGCATAAATACTGGATTTGCCAATGCTTCAACAAATATGATAACAATTTATACAATTCTCGTTTTTGTAATTCTACTGACTCACCATCACAAATGGAACTAGTCTGAACACAATTTCAGTTCCTATAACTAAAATATTTAGAAAGTGAAACAATGAAATGCGTACTATTAGATACAGGATTACATAGATGATATTGATATTTTAACTGAGATAGGGCACAGCAAGAAATTGCCTGCTCAAAATATGGAGCAGCCCGACTGGGGTAGTACCTCGACCTTACAGAAAATCACAGCTAAATAATACTGTTTTCAAGCAGTGTTGTGTTCCTATTGGTAAGGTGACCAGAGCTCCAGGGGGGGCATTGGGGATGGAATTGGCAATGAACTTGTGATGCTTCTAGTGTTGCAGACCTCTATAAACTATGGTAATCGCTTACCATCGGGTGAGCCGTAACTCTTGTTTGCTGCCCTAGTTATATAAAATATATATATATATAAAGATGTGACTTAGTGATGCTGTATTTCATGCAAAATATTACAAAAATTGTATAAAAACACAGTTAATGTATTTTTTTAAAGAGTAACTGTGGATTTTTTTTCTAGTTCTTCTCTTCAGAACCTGCATTTTCAACCGGTGGTAGCATCACTTTTAAATATAATTAAATAAATAATAAATAATAAATATCTACACAATACACACACGGTCGTCTGTTTCTAAAGTAAGCAACTTAATGCTTGTGTTATAGGTAACAGCCGACTGGTATATAGCTACATATATTATTTTTTTTTTTTTTTTTCAATAAACATACTTATAAATAATACATATATAAATTTATAAATAAATATTTATATTACACCCAGACTCGGGGTGGGAATCGAACCCACAACCCTCGGAGCAGAAAGCAGGGTCACTACAAACTGCGCCAACGGGCTAGTCAATAATTAATATTTAATATTTTAATTTGTAAAATGATGTTTCAAAAGAGCTTTTGCCTATTAGAATAAAGATATTTCTGATTTAGATTTTGAGTTGGAAAACAACAGTTAACCTTATTTTGGCATTTATTATACCTCATACATTATTATACATATCTCATTGTTCTACTGCAGCCTTTCCCAAAGTGGACGTTAACACACCCTTGTGGGCGCTGCAAAACTAAATGAGTAATAGTGGTGGCAGTAAGAGCCTAGAAAAAAATGGTGGTGTTGTGTAGAGGCTTGGGAGGCTATTTGTCATTTAATCTATAAGCACTTTTAGACACCGACTGAGCTCTCGACTCTCGACTACAACTAGTGAAAATCAACTAATATTAATTAAAAGATTGCTCAAAGGGGGCACTTAATTTATTCTCAAAGTGAGCAGTAGAAAAAATAAGTTTGGGAATCCCTGTTCTACTGCAATAAAAATTCTTAGTAGTATTACAATAAAATTCATGTTTACAAATTACGTTAAGGGCTTTTTTTCTAGATTGTTTACATATAATGAAGAGAAACAACACAGTTTCAATAAATTATTACTTAAAAAAACTTTTTAAAACGTTTAAAACTTTTTTTTATGATTGGTAGATATTAGTAAATCATTACCATAATAATTGCTTGTCATAAAATAAGTGACAAAAACATGTAATAATAAAATATTTCATGACTATGATTTATTTATTTTTTAACCAACATCCAAAAAAGGAGGAGGTTCTCAATTTGACTGTATTTTTTTATATAATTTTAGTTTTTATTGTACAACTTCACCTCTTTATTTGTTTTTATTAAAAATATATCAGAGGAAACACTACAAAAAAGAAAATCAATAACAATATAAAGTATATTTTTAGCATATGATAGACAGTTGAATGGCTAAGATTTATTTTTCTATTTGGACAAACAGAAATCTTATTATATTGAACTCTTAGATGTCACAAAAAGCAGGTAACAAGCATGACTAACAGTCTTTGTCCCAAAATCGCGCATAAGTACCGTTATTTAAACAAAACAGATGTTACCCTCGATAAACGTAGCTGTAAAGTTTCACCTAACACGAATAGTGAACTGAAACTTGACTAATCAATACGATGATTCGTCATGGACCCGTAAAATCATTCGAGGTAAAATGTCATATTATGATGAAAAACATGCGCGTACTAAGAAAAATATAACTAAATATGAAATGTAAATAAACAACGTCGATATTCCACATAATTTCACGTCGCCAGAAACGCATTATAATCCATTTCAATTAGAAAATAATCACTTCCGTAAACCTTTTGTTGACAGCCCTGCCCTGATAAACACGACCCTTTATCCTAACAACGATAATCAATACACGCTATCATTAACTTCACTTCTTAATTTTTAATATAAAAAATAAACCACTAGAATAAGAAGTGCACTCACCGTAATATTTGCGTGTATTTCATATTTCTTTCCATTTTTGCCAACGAATCTGCAGGTCAGTTCGTCGACACTAGCTGACATTATCTGAAACCGCTCATGGTTTTTAGGAAACACTTGTTCTAGAGTCTTTATTTCTAACTTAAGGGTATTTAAGCAAGCCATTAGTGTACAGAAACACTAATTTTTAAACTAAATAATTATTTGCCACATTAGAATACATAGAAATAGTTTTACGTTCACTCCCGACCAAGCAAAATGGCGGAGAGCAATGGCGGACATTTACAAATACGAATATTGACGGTAGAGGGCGCTAAAAATAACATTTATTTTATCGCTACGAGTTTCAAAAGCAAAAAAAATGCAAGTGCTGATAAAATAAAATAATAAAGGTAATATTGTAAAATATGACAATGTTCCTCAACTTATATGTATTCTATTGATAAATTGATTAATAATTTTCTCACCAGATTGTTTTTTTTTTGTTACTTTTATAGTACAATGACCCGTGATATAAACGACATATGAATTTTTTTTCTGTCTTTGAATGTGTATTATCAGCATTTTCTACCATACTTTAGAAATTGACGGTACTTTCTTTTTTTAATTATTTCTGAATTCAAAGAAAATCTATTTTAGATTAAAGCAAATTTAATAGTATCTAGGAGAAACTAGGAACTAAAGTAGGTTTACATACAACAAAGTATAATAAAGTAGGTAAACTTACAATATCAGTTGATTTAGGTTTTTAGTTTTTAAAAGAACTTAAATCATATTGAGAAAAGTTACTAATAACAATTACAAATATGATCAAAGCGTACAATTGTTTAATTTACTAGCTGAACAAATTGTAGGCATTGATTATTATTTTTAAACTGAAGTTCATGTGACTTACAAAAATATTTTAAAAATATGATGCTGTTATCAATTTCAATTGCTTACGGATGCTATTGAAATCTATTATAGATTTTAAGGTTTGTCGTACTAGGTACATGGCAATACTAGTTGTCACAGTGACAGTGGTTCAAAAATATCAGTGGCAAACACGGTCTTATTTAGCGTAAATCGTGCGTAAATCGTTAAGCACGAGCGAGATGGGAGATGGAGATGATATTTTTTATAGACTATAGGAACGGGAACAAGATGGCGCTGTATATTCACATATTAAAAATACTGTATATTCATATTTTAAATTGGCACTGACAGTCACAGTCAGAAGGTATATTTAACCAACTTCAAAAAATGAAGAGGTTACTCAATTCGATCGTGTATATATATACACGATCTAATTATATATATATATATATATATATATATATATATATATATATATATATATATATAGTGCTGTGTGGCTACGGCACTAAAGAATTTAGCCACCCCCTCTCTTCCCGTGGGTGTCGTAAGAGGCGACTAAGGGATAACAATGTTCCACAACCACCTTGGAACTTAAGAAGCCGACCGATGGCGGGATAACCATCGAACTGCTGGCTTTGAAATACACAGGCCGAAGACGGGCAGCAGCGTCTTCGGTGCGACAAAGCCAGTACTGCGGTCACCAACCCGCCTGCCCAGCGTGGTGACTATGGGCAAAACACATGAGTTCATGTTATTTTTGGCGTAAACTTGTGGAGGCCTATGTCCAGCAGTGGACTGTATAGGCTGTAATGATGATGATATATATATATATATATATATATATTATGTATGTTCGGGGATAACTTCATCGTTTATGAATTAATTTTGTTAATTCTTTTTTTGTTGGAAAGGAGATATCCTAAGTGTGGTACCATAATAAGGAAACCGGGATCTGATGATGGGATCCCTGAGAAGTCGAGGGAAGCCCTCAGAAATCCGCATAACTTGTTACTGTGTGTACTGATTTTGATGATTTTTAATTTAATCGAAATCCAATGTTATTCAAATTATCATCGGTTTACGTAATCACTCTCGTGTATAACACTGTGAGAGAAACAGCCTGAGACATATAAATAACGAGATCATACCTTTGATTTCCACACGGTCTTATATACAGGTCATGCAACTGAGCTCAATTTCAATAGTGAGAAATTAGTACGCTGTACGATAGTGTCATATCTTTTGTTTCGCGTCAACACCGCTGTACGTCACTGTTATCAATGGGTGCGGTCACGTGGTGTGGTGCGCATTGCACACTGCGCACGCCGGTTGAGTGACGTTTCATTGTAATTGGTTATATTTAGTTACGTTTCATTGTAATTGATTATATTGAGTAATGTTTCTTTGTACTTGGTTATATTTAAAACATAAATCTATCGTAATTTTTCTGGAGGCCGTAAATTGAAAAGAAAAGCGCAACCACCGACCGCCGACGTACCCCCACTACTCTTATTGCACGACCTGTATATAAGACCATGGATTCCCATATCAATGATAAATAAATTTAGGGTATGTTCCGATATGCACTGCGACCATTGCACAATGCTATCACAATATAATAATTCGTTCCGTTATGGACTGCCAGTATACTGTCGCAGTACCCTAGGGAAATATGTGACGTCATAAATCGCCGCCATATTCTACTGTGAGCACTGGCGTTTTTGAGGTAATGTAATCGCAGTACTTTGATCACGTGATTAGTCAAAACCACTGGAGTGCCAACTGCCAAACGTCTTTTAAACAAAACCGCCAATGAAACAGTCACTCCATACTGAAAAAGCAGTCCAGGAGGTTAAACAAACCCTCAACTCGATCAAAGAGGGGGTGACGAAACTAACCCCCAAAAACGGTTCACGCACATTCGCTCAGGTTGCCGCCATACCAAAGCCGGACAATATTCACCAGCCCAACCACACCCTCATCATCTCGTCCCGAAATCCGAAAGAGACCAGTGACAATGTGCTGACGAAAATGAAAGCCACGCTGGACCTCAAACAGTCTGGGGCGAGAATGGAAAGGGTCCGGAAAGCGAGAGACCAGAAGGTGGTCGTGAGGTGCGCGACAAAGGAGGACATGGCAAAGATCAAGGGTCAGATCCAAACGAATACAGAACTGACAGTCCGGGAGCCGTCAAATCAGGACCCTCTGGTATGCGTGCGGGGAGTGCTGACTTGCTACTCTAACGAAGAGATATTGGACCACATAAAGGCCCAAAATGGCCATATTCTCGAAGGTGTAGACAAGTCGTCGCTCAAAATGAAGGTGAGATACAGAAAACGCGCCCGAAACCCGCACGAGTGCCACCCAGTCTTAGAGCTATCTCCAGAGGTCTGGAAAAGGTTTACACAGATTGGTAAAATCTACGTGGGCTTCGGACGATGCTCGGTTGAGGACCAGTCCCCACTCGTCCAATGCATGAAGTGCCTAGGCTACGGCCACACTAAGGCACTCTGTAAGGAAAAGGATGCATGCAATCACTGTGGAGGCGAGCACACGGGGAGAGACTGTCCCTCAAAAGCCAGAAATGAGCCGCCGAAGTGTGTGAACTGCACCAGGGCCAAAAGAATCGGCTCTGACCTGGCACACACGGCGTATAGCGCAGAGTGCCAAGAAAGACTAAAGTGGGACAATATAGCCAGGTCAAGGGTCCAATATTGCTAAGGGCGACCAGAAGGCCAAAGTGGCGGTCCCAAACGAGGAGACGCACAAAACGGGCTGCGGTTTACACTTCATACAGGTAAATCTGCAGCGCTCGAAGCTGGCCACGGACGAACTGTTTCAGGCGGCCTCAAAAAGAGGAATCTCTTTTGCCCTAGTTCAAGAACCGTACATCGGTAGAGCGGGTGAAATGAGACAACGCCCCGGCGCAAACATCATTCAGTGCACCCTGGGCCGTCAAAAACCAGTAAAGGCAGCGATTATTGTCTTCGGTGACTGTGTGGAAGTCATTCACGACCCCCAGATAGTCACTGAAAATGTAGCTGCTGTCTTCGTAAAGGCCGGTCAGCTCGAGCTGGGGTTACTGTCCGTCTACTTCGAAGGGGACCAAGATATGGAAACTTACTTATCCCAGATGAGAGCGGCAACCGCCAATATTCCCACACACCATCTTATAGTGGCCGGCGACGTCAATGCCTGGAGCCACTGGTGGGGCAGCAGCTCCGAAAATCACCGAGGAGCACAATTCCACGGCTTTATCACCGAAATGGACTTCCACATACACAACATTGGGGATATACCCACGTTCGAGACGTTTAGAGGAGGCAAGCTTTACTCGAGCTGCGTGGACGTGACTCTAACCAGTCAGTCACTTCTCGCGAGAATGGAAAACTGGAGAGTGGAACGAAATCTGATCACATCTGATCACAACGCCATAACCTTTAGGCTGCGCACCGGAGGGCCCATAAAACCATTGGAGCCAATTTCGACGCGCAGATACAATACCAAAAAGGCGAGATGGACAGAATTCACCACTATCTTGAGGTCTGACCTTGCAGAGGAAAATGTGACTCTGAGTGGCGTCTCCCTTGTCTCGAGCGAGGAGGAGTTGGAGGAGATGATTAACAAGTACGTTTCTATCATCCACCGTACGTGTGAAAAAACTATTCCGAGGATAAAGCCGCGAAAGGGCGAACCCCGACCACCCTGGTGGTCGGCTGAACTGGATTCCCTGAAAAGGGAACAGCTAAGAGCAAAACGTCGCGTAAGAAATGCTGCACCCAGTCGAAGGGCATACGTTGTTGAGGAATACATACTGGCCAGGGAAAAGTACAAGTTGGCGGCAAGCGAAGCAGCCACCCAAAGCTGGAAGGAGTTCTGCACGGCACAAGACCGCGAGAGTGTATGGGACGGTATTTACAGAGTGATCAGGAAGACCTCTCGCAGGCAGGAAGACATGTTGCTGAGAAGCGAAGCTGGCAAAACACTGTCACCGGAACAGTCGGCTGAACTCTTCGCGAACACATTCTACCCTGAGGACTCTGTAACAACCGAAACCGACTATCACAGACAGGTCCGGGACGCCGTGGAGCACAGAACCCCTGCGGAATTACAAGATCTCTCGGATGAAGACCCACCTTTTACGACGGCCGAGCTGGAACAGGTTCTGATGAGCCAAAATCCAAAAAAAGCTCCAGGCCCGGATGGCTTGACATCAGACATATGTGCAGCGGCAATAAACTGCGACAAAGAGGTGTTCTTAGCGTTGGCAAACAAATGCCTATCGCTGTCCCACTTCCCAAAACAGTGGAAGGTCGCTCATGTATGCATTCTCCGCAAACCAGCTAAAGAAGATTACACCCAACCGAAGTCCTACAGACCTATTGGACTCCTGTCGATTCTCGGAAAGACACTCGAGAAGCTGTTAATAGGCAGGCTTCAGTGGAGGCTCTTCCCTACGCTGCACCATGGCCAGTATGGATTCATGCCACAAAGGGGAACGGAGGAAGCTCTCTACGATCTAGTTGGGCATATCAGGAGGGAAATTAAACTAAAAAAGATAGTGCTTCTGGTATCGCTCGATATAGAGGGCGCTTTCGACAATGCATGGTGGCCAGCTCTAAAAAAACAGCTGATAGACAAACATTGCCCGAAGAACCTCTATGCCATGGTCGTTTCATATCTAAAGGACCGAAGGGTCATAGTAAACTATGCCAGAGCAACCTGCGAGAAGGAAACGACGAAAGGTTGTGTCCAGGGATCCATAGGTGGACCGACTTTCTGGAATATTATCCTAGACTCGCTCCTTAGGGAGGTACACGGTATGGGAGTGTACTGCCAAGCCTTTGCGGATGATGTGGTCCTCGTTTTCTCGAGCCAGAAAACCAGCAACCTGCAAGCCTCGGCCGAATCCACCCTAGCTGCCGTACAAGACTGGGGTAAACGCAATAAATTGAGCTTCGCACCACATAAAACCAATGCAATGGTCATGACCAAGAAGCTCAAATATGACATCCCCATAGTCCATATGTCCGGCACTCGCCTGAGGCTTGTAGAAGAAATAAAACTGCTGGGGCTCATTTTGGACTCTAAGCTCACATTTAATGCGCACGCGTCCGCTGTGTGTAAGAAAGCGGCAAACATATATAAACATTTAGCGCGAGCGGCAAAGGTGTCTTGGGGTCTAAACGGAGAGATAGTACGGACCATATACGTGGCGGTGATAGAGCCCATCGTCCTGTATGCGGCAAGCGCGTGGTCTACAGCAGCACAGAAGTTGTCCATTAGAAAGCAACTAGACTCACTGCAGAGAGGCTTTGCGCAGAAGATCTGCAAAGCGTATAGAACGGTGTCTCTAACATCGGCACTCATCCTATCAGGCTTACTTCCCCTTGACCTTCGGATCCGAGAAGCGGCCATACTTTTCAAGACCAAGAAAGGTCACTGCGAGGACTTTCTTCCGCCAGGTAGAGAGCTGGAGCGCAAGGTGGGCCCGATGCAAAATCCCCATCCATCTCTACTCATGACAACCGAGTACGATTGCTTGGAGAGTCTGAATCCTGCAGACATGGAAAAACACCACATCGTCGGCTCACTCATCTACACTGACGGTAGCAAAATCGAGGGCAGAGTAGGAGCTGCCCTAACCTGGTGGGACAAAAGTAGGGAACTCAGATACTCCACATTCCGGCTAGAACCGCACAATACCGTCTTCCAATCGGAGATGTACGCACTCTTTCGAGCTGTGGACATGGCAAGAAAGTCGAAGGAGGGCTCTATTAACATCTTGAGCGACTCTAGATCGTCACTCGATCTACTTAGGAGTCCTTCGGCAACTCACCCTCTGGCCATTGAGATGAAGAGTTGCATCAGGCAGATCCATGAGGAAAATAGGACAGTGCGGTTCTTTTGGTTGAAGGCTCACGTGGGAACACCGGGCAATGAAAGAGCGGACGAATTGGCCAAAAAGGCGGCCCTTACTAAGAAAACAGCCCCTGACTACGATAAAGTACCTATATCGTACGTCAGACGGCTGATACGGGAAGAGACCGTCAGATTGTGGCAGGATAGATACAATTCTTCGGAAACTGGATCGGTTACGAAAATATTCCTACCAGATGCAAAGACCGCTTGCAAACTGGTAAGGAAATCGGCGCTTACACCTGTCGACACACAGATTCTGACCGGCCACGGAGGATTTGCGGCGTATCTTCACAGATTCCACCTCCGAGACGGTCCTTCGTGTATTTGCGATCCGGATTGCGAGGAGACGATTCTACATATCATATTGGAATGCCCGAGATTTAGCAAAGAGAGACTGGATTTGGAAATAAAACTCCAGAAGGGACTAGAGCAATCTTCGCTCCACACCATCATGGAGAACGATGCCGAAAGGGCTGTCTTCCTCGCATTCGCAAGAAGCGCCGCATCAAGGGCTGCCAAAAGAAATGGCTCAACCGCTCTACCTCTAGCTGTGACATCCGTACCACAGACCACACACACAGTCACCGCAAATACAAATACAATTACACATACACAAACACAACAAACAGATCGGTCGACTACCGTGCCTGCCATTCAGTGCCCACAACCCCGAACGCTGCTGGGCCACATCACCCAGACCATCTGGTCTCCTCTGCTGAAGATTATACAGAGGAGGGCCAATCAAAACGCACCTCCGGAATCACCTGCTCCGAGCAAGACGATAGAGTCCCTACTTGGAGAAGGCAACCGTAGCGGAGAAGTGGGCATAAGCACCAAATGCATAGCCCTCTTCATGGACAATGAAGCGGAGAGATTGGGAGTAAGTTTCTGTCGCTTCGAGGGGCGGGATCGACTGGTGGTTTCCCCGGGGCTCGCCCTGCTGTTAAAAGGTAGCACAGAAAAAACAAGCGTTAAAAAATCAAAGATCGATACGCTTGCGCAAAAATACGGGGACGACTCTACCTGCCGTCTGGTGCAATTGCACAATAAAGCGATAGTGCTATTCGAGTGGGGGGAGAAGTCAGCCTTTGCGCAGGCCAGCTCGTGGCTGCAACAGCTGGGTGAATCCTCCGGGGGTGTCCCTGGAAAAATCAGCGTGGACTCTATGAGAGTTGGTTACGATAGAGGTGGCGTATCGGATAGATACGGCTGCCTACTAGCGTCAAGACACCACCAAATCATAGCCTATGAGGACAGGGGGGAGGATCTGGGCTACTTAAAGCCCAGATCACAACCACTTTCACCCCCTGCATGGCCGACTCTCGAGGAGACTGCTCTCAGTGGCTCGGAGCGACTGCAACAAAAGGCTGAGGCGAAAAAGATAATGGAGGGACGACGCGACCCCGAAGACAATACTCAAAAGGCGAAGCCCCGACTGGTGGCGATAGCAAAGTTCGTCCAGGCTACCATCTCCCCCAAAAGAGGTAAACGACTGTCCCACCTTTCCCCAAAATTGGCGGAAACGAGTGAGCTGCAAATGAAAGCAATAAGCAGATTTACCAAGGACGAAAGTCCGAGGTACTCTCAAGCACCATCAGCCACTCGAACGAGGGCCGACATGGGGCAAGTAACACCACCCAGACTTCGACCAGCATCCACACCACTACAGCATGCGGAAAATGCGCTGATCGAGTTCCTGGCCATAACAAATGCTAACCGCGAGGTAAGCCTGGCCATATGCAAGAAAATCATGCAGATCTACCAGTACAACCATGAAAAGTTGCTGGAGGTGGAACTCGAAGAAGCCGAAGCAGCCATTTATAATAACGACACCCGGCAAGTCCTCAAGGGCAACATGTCGGGAAGATATATGGCTGCATACAACATCACGTCAGGCTTCGTGGACGCAGTCGAGGACGAGGGACAGAACGACGAAATTCAGACCTTTCACACACCGAAAGGGGACCCGTTGGTGGTGGTGGCCAAGTGCACGAGAGTGATGCTGGGTGATAGGGTGCTCGGGATGGCTAAAACCATCATGAGTGACCCGGACGCCGAAGGCGCTTTCGGGGCTTGGAGGCTACCGCAACTGAGATGGACAAACGGGGTACCCGGATGCGGCAAGACAACTCACATAGTCAGGAACTTCGATGAGGACGGCGAAGTCGTAGTCACAACCACGATCGAGGCAGCGAAAGATCTTAAAGAGAAGTTGGCGCACCGCTATGGCAATAAGGCCAAAACGAAGGTGCGCACAATGGCGTCCATACTGGCAAATGGTTTTCGTGAGGGCGTTAAGATAAGCCGATTAACGGTAGACGAAGCCCTTATGAACCATTTCGGAGCCATAGTCATGGCTGCCCGGCTATCGGCAGCAGAAGAGGTGGTCCTCATCGGAGACGTAAACCAGCTGCCGTACATCGACAGGGAAAACCTGTTCGAGATGCGGTACAGCAGACCTTACCTGACAGTAGGCATCTCATGCGAGCTGTACTGCACGCATCGAAACCCAAAAGACGTTGCTTTCGCCATCAGTGAGGTGTACGACGGGATCTACAGCTCGAGCCCGATCATCCACTCGTTGCGCATGGAAGGATTCACCGACTCACGAATACCAGCAGAACAGGACCGGACCCTGTACCTGACTTTCACGCAAGAGGAGAAGAAGGCGTTGATAGGTCGGGGATACGGAGCTGGGGAGGGGTCGAGAATTCTGACCATTCATGAGGCGCAGGGACAGACGAGTGAAAACGTCATTGTTATCCAGACGAGGGCGGAGAGGCTTCGAATCCATGATAGTGTCTCGCACGCGGTGGTCGCGGTGACTAGACACACTAACACCTGTGTCTATTACACCGACGACAAGGAAGACGCAATTGGCTACTTCGTCAGAAGGGCGGTGGAGGCTAACCGTAGGCAGATTCTCGAGCACAGCCTCAAAATGGCGATCCATAATAGGGATGCGAATGTTATTGAGGATGTGCTCGCGAAACTGGCGGCGGGCGCTGGTTTAGAAAAATGAGAGTGGCCGTCGACAATGCGGTAAATTAACAATGTAAAATATAAAGCATGTAGTGCATTATAAAATTAATGGAGCATGTAAGAAAAAAAAAAAAAAAAAAAAAAAAAAAAAAAAAAAAAAACAAAAAAAAATTGACGTAAGTGATTATTCTAGTAATTGTTATTTAATTTAATTCTAATAATTATTCTAATTATTATTATTATATAATTATATATATATCTCTCACGGTCAGTTCTGGACTCACTACGAAATAGAGAAAATAAGCTTTAGTTCGTAATTCGAATGCAATGTTGAAAATAATACGTCTCAATACTTGAAAATTAAAATTTAAATAAAAAAAAGGCATGGGCACTCAAGAGCCTATGGATGTTAAAATTTAAATTAAAAAAAAAAAAAAAAAAAAAACAAAACCGCCAGTTTAATCACAAAATTATAAAGTTCTGTAATTAGTTTAGATTAGTAAATAAAATAATCATAATACAATAATCGGAAGAATTACAAAAATTAATCATATTAGACTGTGTTAAAAATGTTCAATACGAGCTGAAAGTTATGCAGGAAATTTTTGAATTTATTTTAATTATTTTGAATTTATTTCGTGCAAAAGAAACACGTAAATTTGCCATTGTATACTTATACTAATTTAAAAAAATCCTAAATTTTACCCTACACATCTGTACATTAACTTCTAGACAAAGTTAATATAAGTTGAGCAATGCAAAACATACTTTTCATCACTCAAAACTCCTTCTCATACTACTTCCTTTTATTCAAACTCCTTTTCTGTTAAATTTGTACAACTTTGGAACTTTCTTCCTCTCTCTATAAGAAAAGCTCAATCTCTTGCTTGTTTTAAAAATATCTAAAGGCGCATTTTTTGTCACTAAATACTTCATAATTATCATTATCAGCTCCATAAATATATATATATTATGTAGTATTTGTTTATGTAGTATATATGTATATATTTATTTGTATATATGTATGTGTATGCATATTGTGTGTATATGTATGTGTATATGTATATTTACTTCTGTTAATATCATACTGCTTGTTAACTATATGCCAATTCTTTATCAACTGTTTGTACACTTCCCTACCGCTTCTCTTTTTCTTCGCTATGTCCTATGCCCAAAGGTTGTCTGGAAGAAATCGCTCTTAGCGATAAGACCGCCTTTGTAGATCTTTCTTTTCATGTATCACTTTTGTTGTAATGTTTCTTTGTGGTGTACAATAAAGAGTATTTATTATTATTATTATTATTACTTATTAAAGAAAAACTACTTAATTTTAGTATACTATAAATTCAATTTACAATTACTATTAATTATAATATTTTATATTTGAAGTACTACAACATTTTTTTAATCAACTATAAAACTTGATTGATTGATTGATTGGTTTAATGGCTTTCAGTTGTGCCACAGAAGCACGGTTGATTCCGCCAATGTCACGTAGAGTGGAGAACACATGTAGGAGATTGATTGATCGGTGCAGTAGAGATAACTATACAACTTTTTAATACACTCATTTGAAATTTGAATGCTGCGTCAAAAAATGCGGCTGACAGTATACGGGATTGCGTTCCGTTTTAAATAGTAACCAGTATAGCTGGCTATATAGGAACGGCTTTACAATATACTAAATTGACGTAATACTGTAAACTTGTAAAGTGGTCACAGTGCATATAGGTACACAGCCTTAATAATTTATGCTCATGATAAAAAAATGTCAATTGTCAGTTTTTCAATTGTCAATGTCAATAACATTAGTGACATGGAGGTTAGTTTATAAATTAAATTTCATTAATAATTATAATCACAGAGTACATTATATATACAGGAAATTATAATTTCTAATGTATATAAATATCAAATCACATGTTAATGTCTTTATTAAAAGGTTTTTCATTGGTTTTGGTAAGCAGAAATGAAGACTCAATTTAGAATGTATAGTAATAATAAGAT
Organism: Melitaea cinxia; assembly: GCF_905220565.1. NCBI lineage: Eukaryota > Metazoa > Arthropoda > Insecta > Lepidoptera > Nymphalidae > Melitaea > Melitaea cinxia. Next base: position 11,715,033 of record NC_059406.1, read on the forward strand.
GATAATTAGCCATTTAATTTAAAAGCTATTTTAACATTTCAGTAATCAGATAATAATGGATGAGAAATTCCATGATCGTCACAGATCATCGAAGAGACAACGGCCTTCTTCACATGAAAGTAGCTCTAGAGAAAGGCACAAGTTAAGAAAGCATAGTCCTCAAAAGCAGACTCCAGACTCTGAATTCAGTTATCTGGACTATAAAAGAAATCTGAACAAAATTATGACATACAGTAATGATTCTAATACAGTAGTAAACAGTCTTGACGACTTCTGGGTGTTTGTGAAAAAGTATGAAATGACATTAAAAAAAGCAGGGAAACCAATTATAGATAATGAATGTAATCAAAATGAATTAAATGATATTGGATTACCAATTAACTTTTCTAAGCATGATTGTATAAATTTTATGAGTAAAATGAAATATATAGAAGTGTATGATGAGAGGGAAAAAAGAAAACTTGATAAGAAAATGTTTGATTCATTCTTAAATATAGTATCAATATATTTAGATTTTAAAAATAAAGAAAAATTTGAGAAGTTAAAGAAATTGAGAAAGGCTCAAAGTGAACTACCTGTTGCTAAATATAGGTATGAAAAATCTTATTTAAAAAAGAAATATGTCAACATAAAAATAGTTTTAAACTGCACAGACACAAGTATATTAAAAAAATAAAATTTCTAGATAATTTTTTTTATTTATTTTTATTTTTTTATAATTTTATTTTTTAAAGTTAGACCAAATAAATAAGTTTTATATATATTTTTTCAGAGATGAAATAGTGGCAGCCGTACAAAACGAGAAAGTAGTAATAGTTGCTGGTGATACAGGATGTGGTAAATCAACACAAGTGCCTCAGTACTTACATGTAGCTGGTTTTAAAAATATTGGTAACTACCTAGACTTTTTACAACATTTAAAAACAAATTCCTTAACTTACCTATTTATCGTTTCATGTCAGATACAATAAGACTGAAATGCAACTAAAATAAAATAGGGAGAAATACAATAAAACTTATAAAAATAATTTAATAAGTTTCACATCAATACCACATATAGTGCCCTAAGTTCGGCAGTTGTGCTATCCTCTTTTAATTTTTTTATCTAAAAACCTTTGATCTAAGTATCTAAAAAAAAAGTTATTATCTTCTTCGAATAAAAAATCATCTTGAAATTGTTACTCCATGTACACACAATTTCCTTTCTAACTGATATACCTGATCAGTTAGTCTTCTGCTTTCCTTTATCTAAAATTTGTTTTTTTTTTTTTTTAATTTTTTAGCTTGCACCCAACCTAGAAGAATAGCTTGTGTATCTTTATCAAAGCGAGTAGCTTTTGAAATGCTGACTCAATTTGAGACTAAAGTTGGCTACCAAATTAGATTTGAAAAAAGCAAAACAGCAGATACGAAAATATGTTTTATAACTGAAGGATTACTGTTGAGGCAGGTAATATTATTTGTAATACATAGTTATTTTATTTCAATATTTACTTTTAATTAAAGTAACTCATAAACTTTGTACATCCGATTTTGATTAAAACTTATTTTTTCTACTATTTATATTATCTGTAATACTTTAAATCACAAAAATTAAACTAAATTTATTTTAAATTAATTTGTGCTGTGTGGCTACGGCACTAAAGAATTTAGCCACCCCATCTCTTCCCGTGGGTGTCGTAAGAGGCGACTAAGGGATAACACAGTTCCACTACCACTTAACGGAACTTAAAAGGTCGACCGATGGTGGGATAGCCATCCAACTGCTGGCTTTTTTTTTAAATGCACAGATCAAGGACGGGCAGCAGCGTCTTCGGTGCGATAAAGTCAGCCCTGCGGTCACCAACCCGCCTGCCCAGCGTGGTGACTATGGGCAAAAAACCCATGAGTTCGCACCAAAAGTTTAGGCCCTTAGTTCCCGGCAGCCCCCACTATTTCCGGCTATGGCAGCGGCCAAGGTAACGGTGTGGTAGAGGGTGCTAAAAATCACCGGGGTACGGGAGGCTGCTATAAAATATACCTGGCTACGTATAATGGACGCACGCTACGGTTGGACCATCACCTTACCGAACTTGAAGTAGAACTTAGTCACATTAAGTGGAGCATACTGGGGTTGTCTGAAGTCCGAAGACAGGGTGAGGACACGATGATCCTGGACTCCGGGCACTTGTTCTACTTCCGTGAAGGTGATGGGCTTTCCCAAGGTGGCGCCGGTTTTCTGGTCCACAAGACGAGTTGCTACACTGTTCACTAGCAACGTTGTGGAAGTCAGCAGTGTGTCGACCCGGGTTGCATACCTTGTACTCAAACTCACTGACAGGTACTCCCTGAAAGTGATGTAGTGTGTATATGCGCCGACCTCGGCACACTCTGATGATGATGTCGAAGCCTTGTATGAAGACATTGCAAGTGCCCTACATGGCACTACCTTCGACCTTCTACAGCGTTGTTATGGGAGACTTCAACGCTAAAGTGGGAGTACAAGACCGCGGAGGATCGAGCATCGGACTACACGGATTGGGGCACAGGAATCGCAGGGGGCAGATGCTTGTCAACTTTCTCGAATCGGAGGGGCTCTTCTTGATGAACTCATTTTTTGAGAAGAAGCCCCAAAGGAGGTGGACATGGCAAAGCCCCGATACTGTGACGAGGAACGAGATAGATTTCATCATAGCGGATAAAAGGCATACATTCAGAGATGTCTCAGTGGTTAACAGGTTTAACACCGGCAGCGACCACCGGCTAGTACGGGGCACTCTGAATATATGTCTCCGAAAGGAGCGGACCCGCTTGATGAAATCTTCTCTCCGACCTACGCTGCCCCAAATACTATGTGGCTCCGAGCAGTTCCAAAACCGATTCGATTCGCTGGAAACTACTAGCGACGTGGACGAGATAACCGACAACGTGGTGAAGTCGGTGTGTACACTGGGTCGCAGGCACTTTCCACCAACAAAGCCAACGAAGCAGTCCAAACTTTCTCCCGAAGCCTTGGATCTGATGCGGCAGAGGCACGAGTTGCCGGCTGCTTCGCCAGAACAGAGGGCTCTTTCCAAGAGGATACGGAAACTTATTCGCCGAGACCTCCGCTGCTCAAATACGAGAGAGGTTACTACTCTGATTGAGCAGAATAGGGGGTACAAAGTTTTCCAAAGACCTTTGGGGAGAAGCCTTCTTGCGAAGCTTAAAACAGCAGATGGCAGAACCGTCTGCTCTCGCCCTCAGATCCGAGAAGAGGTTGAGAATTTTTATGAACAGCTGTACTCGTCGAGCGCACGCAAGCCTGCGACTTGGGACACCGAAGATCCACGGGCACCATTGTTGCGCCATTATTCGGAGAGTATCCCGGACTTCGAAGAGGGCGAGATTAGTGCAGCGCTCGGGCAGCTTAAAAACGGGAGGGCCCCGGGGGATGTCGGAGTTACCACTGAACTCCTTAAAGCCGCAGGGCGATCTGTCCTGAAAGCCTTGGCAAGACTATTTAACGCCGTCATCCACCGAGGTACCACGCCGAAGGCGTGGTCCAGGAGTGTGGTGGTGCTGTTCTTTAAGAGAGTTACTAAGATTGTTAAAGAATTACAGACCGATCTCACTTCTGAGCCACAAAGGTCAACGAATTCCAACCACCAGAGCGCCAAAAGACTCGACGAATTCCAACCACCAGAGCAGGCTGGGTTTCGAAATGGCTACAGCACCGTGGACCACATCCATACTGTTCGGCAGATTATCCAAAAGACGGAAGAATATAATCAACCGCTGTGTATGGCATTTGTGGACTACGAGAAAGCCTTCGACTCTGTCGAGACCTGGGCTGTCCTCTCTGCAGAGATGTCATATCGACTGGCGATATATCGAGGTACTGAAATCTATGTACGACGCGGCGACGATGACCGTTCATGTCAATGACCAAAGAACAAGACCTATTTCCCTCCGGCGTGGGGTAAGACAGGGGGATGTAATATCACCGAAACTGTTTACCACTGCGCTAGAGGATGTTTTTAAGACCTTGGATTGGGGGGAACGAGGCATCAATGTCAACGGTGAATTCATCTCTCACCTTCGTTTCGCCGACGATATTGTCATCTTTGCGGAGACGCTGGATGAGTTAGGCCAAATGCTGGCCGGCCTAAACGAGTCCTCCCGACGTGTCGGTCTCTGTATGAACTTGGATAAGACGAAAGTTATGTTTAACAACCAAGTCATTCCGATACCGGTATCGGTCGATGGTACCCTACTCGAAGTTGTTCAGGATTGTATTTACCTAGGCCATACTATCCAACTAGGCCGCAACAACTTCGAGAAGGAGGCCGATAGGAGGATTCGGTTGGGCTGGGCGGCGTTTGGCAGGCTCCGTCGAGTCTTCACTTCGAAGATTCCGCAATGCTTGAAGACAAAAGTTTTCGAGCAATGCGTCCTGCCTGTGTTAACATACGGAGCCGAGACGTGGACACTGACGAAGGGACTGGTCCACACGCTTAAAGTCGCTCAACGTGCAATGGAACGGGCTATGCTTGGGGTCTCTCTCAAAGACAGGATTAGAAATGAGACTATCCGCGAGAGAACGAAAGTAACCGACATAGCCCACAGAATTAGCAAGTTGACGTGGCAGTGGGCTGGTCATCTGTGTCGCAGGACCGATGGCCGTTGGAGTAGACGGTTCCTAGAGTGGAGACCGCGTCTTGGCAAACGCAGTGTGGGACGTCCTCCGGCCCGTTGGACCGACGATCTACGTAAGATTGCCGGTGTAGGCTGGATGGGGATTGCGGAAGACCGGGATGTGTGGCGCGAACTTGGGGAGGCCTATGTTCAGCAGTGGACTGCGATAGGCTGAAGTGTGTGTGTGTGTGTGTGAGTGTGTATTTTAAATATATAAATAATATATTTTTTGAATATTTATTCTTTATTGGAAACACAAAAAAAATGAAATACAGTTACATGTACATAATATAGATGAATTACAACTTTATAGGATAATATGATAAATGCTAGAATATTGGCTATTAAAATAGACATTGTCTGAAAAAATATTTTTTTTTAATTACAGATGTCATCAGATAATTTACCAAACTATGACGTCATAATTCTTGATGAGATTCACGAGCGACATTTGATGGGTGACTTTCTATTGGGCATATTAAAGTGCTTGATACACACTCGTAATGATATTAAACTAGTGCTTATGTCAGCTACGATCAATATAAAACTTTTTGAAGATTATTTCTCTAAAGAATCAGCTGTTGTTATTCAGGTATGTTTTATTGATATATAGTTGGACAATATTATATAAAACTTAAGCAAATACGATTTTTCTTTTTTTCTAAAAAAAAAAAAAAAAAGATTAAAGAAAATAAGTTCAAATAGTTTAGTGTCTTGATAAAAATTTATAAGAGACTATACCTTTTTATCTTACACATGTTTACTATCGCCATTTGTAAGAAAATTATTGATAGTTTGAAAAAAATAAATTCTAAAACAAAAACTAGTTGATTTACTAATGATTGATTGCAAAATGGTAAATAAAATATAATACTTAGTAATTTCAATACTAAATACAATTTCTTATTGTAGGTACCAGGTCGACTATTTCCTATAGAACTGAAGTACAAGCCCATTTTGATAGAAGACAAGCCGACAAGAGATGATAGGCTTGATCCTCAGCCCTATGTGCAAATTATGCAATTAATAGATAGCAAATATCCAAGTAAAATACATTTTCTTTATTTAGTTTAAGGCATAATTTAGTATTACAATATATTTAGTAAATCAATACATTTAGTAACTCTAAGCTGATGTTGTTTTGTATGTTTATGTATAAATGTAAAGTAGTATGAGTTTTTTTTATACAACTAGGTCCGCAAACAAACGCACAGCTCAAAAGATAGTAAGCATTTACTGTAGCTTATAGACGTCTGCAACACCAATAGTACCGCAAGCGCAATGCTGACCTCATCCTCAATTATTCCAGTATAAATAATATTAAGCAATATTTATATGGTAAAATATAATAATATATTTGTTAACAATATCAACTTGTTTTACAACAAAAATTCAAGTACATCCACAAATGGTAGTGTTGCTTCCTTGCTTACTCATATACTTAAACAAAAAAGTAGAGAAAGTTGTGTTGCATTGTCGCTGATTTTTTTATTTGTCGCTGTTTTTTCGTAGTTTGTGGTAGAGCAAGTTGTTCATCTCAGACCATCATGTAGGTAAAGATCCCATACAAAGAATGTGACTACTTTTCAGTCTTTTCTATCCTTCAGTTTCGTTACTACTAAGAGCGAGTTTTGATATTTAATAACTAAAGATAATCTGATAACAACTATTTATATTTTTAGGCGAAGAAAGGGGTGATCTCCTAATTTTTATGTCTGGTGTCCAAGAAATTACTACAATATGTGACGCCGCTCAACAGTATGCGGAGAAAACGAAAAAGTGGATCATTTTACCATTGCACAGTGGATTGTCCCTTACTGAACAAGATAAGGTACTTTCATATTTAGTCAATTTTAGTTTTTGATACATAAATTCCTATAAAATACATCTTATTGAGGTACAGCACAGCGTGAAGTACCTCGCTCAAAATTCGGAGTAGCGTGACTGGGAAAATAGCTCGATCTTACAGATGATCACAGCTAAATAAAACTTCTGCTCTGCTGCTCCTCTTTTGAATGAGAAGGTCACCAGAGCTCCTTGGATAGGAGTAGGTCGACAATACGCTTCAGATGCTTCTGGTGTTACAGGCTATGGTTACCGCTTACCATCTTTCAGACCATATGCTGTTTTTTTTTTTCACTCTAGTGGTGTAAAAATAAATCTTTCTGTGTTAAGACCAATCTGTGAGACTGACATATTTAATATTTTTTTTATTCTTCTAGGTTTTCGATTATCCACCAGAGGGCGTCAGAAAATGTATAGTATCAACAAATATTGCAGAGACATCGGTTACAATAGATGGGATAAGATTTGTTGTTGATTCTGGAAAGGTTCGTAAAATTAAATAATATTAATTTACTTTTATGGTCACTTACACTATTCTTGAGATATAAACTAGTTACGGGTACTTATGACTATATATAGTGTCCGCAACAGTATCCAAATTTCGGGAACTCAAAATAACCAACAATAGACATAGTACAATAATATAAAGCCTAAAATATTGTTTCTTATTATTTTCTATTTTGAATGCAATAATATAAACAAACTACATGTTGCATTCACTCTTTTGTTCGTCTACTAAAAGGTGACGTATTATTTTGTCGTATTTTAAATAATTTCTACTATTAATAGTAATAACTATAAGTCTGCTTTAAAATAATTTTAATTTAGTATCCACAAAATCTGTACTTGAAACACTTTGAAATTAAATAGCGATATATTGCATTTTGTAGGTAAAAGAAATGAGCTATGATTCATCAACAAAAATGCAGAGATTAAAAGAGTTTTGGATATCAAAGGCAAGCGCTGATCAGAGGAAGGGGAGGGCTGGACGAACCGGTATTATGGCTATTCAATTATCTGTGGTAAAAATAGATATTATGGACATATTTGCAATATCTATTTGTTTTAACTTTAAATTTTGTGTTAATAATGAGTAATTATGTAAAACAAAGAGTTTGGTAAAAATCTAGAATTTTCTAATTTTTCTTTTAACCCTAATTTTAAGGGTGCATTATTGGTATATTATTTCCGTAAACTTTTGAATGCAGCTTACAATAATACATACATATTTTGGCAAATGCTGCCTAAATATATTTTATTTATTTATTGATTACATTTAATAATATTTAAATGTAAACCAACGCGATATGGTGTTTCGCCTATACCCAATTCGGTCTCAATATTTTGCTAGACCAATCTGCGAAACACAGCAAGCATTGGAAAATTTATAATATATTAAAACATTTTTAAGGTCCCGGCGTATGTTACCGAATATATTCTGAAGAACAATACTCTGATATGGAAGCGTTTAGCACTCCAGAAGTTTCTAGAGTTCCATTAGCGTCCTTACTTCTATTGATGAGTTCTCTTGGTGTAAACGATGTGAGACAGTTCCCTTTCATAGACACACCACCTGTGGAGGCAATCGAGGATGCATTGTTGGAATTAAAACAACATGTATGTATATTTTTTGTTTATAGTTTTTAGTAGAATAAAATTACAATTACACTAGATTACACAAGAATTAGTACTTGATATCTGTCATTACAGTTGTGATATGAATAAGCTGGAGTAATTTCACAATAATCACTACAGCATAAATACTTCATATATATTTTTTGAAAAGTTATATCTTATCTCAAATATAGGGTGCTATAACATCGAACGAGAAATTAACAGCACTGGGTAAGGCATTGGCCAGTCTACCGGTGGACGTTTCGCTAGCAAAGGCACTAGTAGTCGCCTCTGCTAGTATACCAACACACAAACTAGATTCAGCCTTAGCCCTAGCCGCAGCCTTGGGAATTCGGTCTATATACACTACTAGAGCTCATAGAGACTTTGAGTGTGAGGTAAGTAATATATTTTTTAATATCGATAACACATACATCCCTTTTTTGTATGTCATTCGTGTTTTCCATTTCAAATACCTGTATATAATTTATTTATTTATTTTAAGTAAGCAAAAACTTAATGCTTCTGATGCTTAATGATCCGACTGATATAGCTAAATTTTTTTGGACATACATTAATATATAAATAAATATATATATTTATATTGTAAAGAAATGGTACGTCACATAAAATTTCCCTAAAAAATTTTTTGAAGGTGACTGTTGCGTCAATCGCGCTATATTCGCGCAATTTATTGCTCTATTTTTGTATTATTAGAGAGCGATTGTTAATTTATTGTCAAACATAGATTTAGTATTTGAATTACGTATTTGTAAAAAACAACCAGTGCAAATAATTTTAACAATAAGTAAAACTATTGTTTTATGAATTGCTACCTTTTACCCGCGGCTTCGCTCGTGTTGATTTTTTAAAATAAAAAGTATCCTATGTTACTTCTAATACCTCCAAGAGTATGTGTACAAAGTTGCATGATGATCGGTTTAGTATTTTTCGCGTGAAAGCGTAACAAACAAACTTACATTCACATTTATAATATTATATTAATATATTATATATGCCGTGTGGTGTCGGCCGAGTAGAATAGCACCACCCCTTTCTTCCCGTGGGGGTCGTAAAAGGCGGCCGAGGGATAAACCTGGCTCAAAATCATCAGGGTCCTGGAGAAGGAAACTTCATTTGAAACCCGGAATGGGGTCTCCGTCAAGCATTCGTGGCATAGCTCTATTTTGCGCAAGACTCCTGCAGCCGAACTGGCTCCACACGTATTGACTCGTCGTTCCTGTGGGCCTAGCCAGTGAGGTCGAGAGGATGGCGCAGAGCTTAGGCAACACTGCGTTTTCCTGAAGAGTGTCCTCGGCGACACAGTGTTTGTCTGACACTGTCTAAATCGTCTGCAATAGACGGACTAAGGCCAATGATGATATGAGGAATGTTATTACAAAAAAGTCACTTTAGACAAATAAAAAGTACGTCCGTCTGCAGTGATCATCACTAATAGTTAAATAAAACCTAAATTGTTTTAACGTTAGACAGAAATAAAAGTACACTTTAAGCAAAGATAAGTTGTTTGTTGACATTCAAAAATTATAATTTAAGTATTTTTTTCAAAATTGTTGTATGACCCCGACGTGATTTGAACACGCAACCTTCTGATCTGGAGTCAGACGCGCTACCGTTGCGCCACGGAGTCGATAGAATTCTGTGCGAAATTGCAAGTTGCAATTTTATCATTTTGATAATGGCTAAACCCTAACCTCGCTGTCAAAATAGCGCATCCTCATTAACTGCGGCCACCTTACCACAGAAACACAACAATACTTAAGAGCAGTGTTATTTAGCTGTGATCTTCTGTAAGGTTGAGATACTTCCCCATTAGCCCAATTGGGCTTGAGCACGATATTTCCTCCTGAATAGACGCGTGGATGACTGCCACGTGTCATGGTCAGGTCAGGGATTTTACCTGAGTAGTGGTGTGGTACTACTCTTATGTATTATTCAATCAGAGATATTCTTATCTCAACGCAGAGTCACCTCTATGTAAGATGTAAAACTTTTATAGCAGGTACATACTATAATTATTTTCAGTTCATAGTTAATAGTTATTTTATCGTGAAGTTTTAAAAAAAGTACAGTTACATAAAATCTACATTTTTATCTATACGTAAGCATAGACTGAAAACTTTCTCCAAACTGTTACACATATTCCATTTACAAATTCGTTGACTCCGTGGCGCAACGGTAGCGCGTCTGACTCCAGATCAGAAGGTTGCGTGTTCAAATCACGTCGGGGTCAAAAAGGAAATATTTTGTTGATCTTAAAACAAACTAGTTTTGTCGTAATTTATTTTGCATTGATAGTTTTTTAGTTAATGTATGTATCAATATTTTTAAGTGTATAACCTAGAGATTTTTAAATACATACATAGATATCTTATATTTTGTAAATGTTTATGTCTATCATATTAACGGAGTATTATATCTACGGGATAACGAGTAAAGAGATAAGTTTGCTTTTGACAACTTTTTTTCAAAATAAAAACTTGAACTATCTATTAAAGTGCAATAAAGAAGACAATATATTTGTCACAGAACTCTCGTAAATCAGACGAATCGGATCACGGTGATCCAGTAACACTGCTGTCGTTATACTGCGCGTGGTTGAGAGAAAAATCTCGTGGTGGGGGCAGAGCGTGGTGTAAGAGACGAGGGCTTGAAGAACAGAGGCTGTACGAATTGACCAAGCTGGCTGCACAGCTTAATACCTTGTTACAGGTAAATAATTGATGTCTTGAAATGTGTGTATATTATTAAATAGTAAGGCAATATTATGTACAAGGTTGTAATTATTTTTAAATAAAAAATAATAGAATAATAAATTTTCATCATACATTGGAATTATAGGCTAGTTATTATTTTTTATACAATCATGTTGGCAAACAAGCGTACTGCTCACCTGTTGGTAAGTAGTTACTGTAGCTTATAGACACCTGTGACACAAGAAGCGTTGCAAGCGTCTTGCAGACCCTGACTACCCCCCTCCTCCCGGAGCTTTGGCCACCTTTCTCACCAACAGGAGCACAACCCTATTTGAAAGCAGTATTATTTAGCTGTGATCATATGTAAGGTCAAGGTAATTCCCCAGTCGGGCTGCTCCAGGTTTTGAGCAGGATATTCCCTGTTGTGCCTTACCACGGCGTAAGGCCTCCTCCTTCGTACTTCAATATAAAGAAAAGAAAAAAGAAAGAAAATAATTTTTATTTGATTGCAACTTATGACAAGAATACTTAAAAAATAACACTATTTTATTAATACAAATAAAATAATAACAATTTTTTAATACGTTGACCAAAATCTACAATCTCAACTAAAGTATAATTTTGTTTTACTTTAGCTTCATAAATATTAATGGTACTTACTGCAATTAATCACATTATTTTTGTGAATTATTATTATTTTCTTCACAAAAATTTATACTGTAATCCACATTTCATATTTTCAGTTTTAATTTTTATATATTTTTAATAGGATAATAATTTGAAAGAGGCACCCGAACCTGAAACGATGTCGTCAGCGGAAAGAGCGTTACGACACGGTCAGATGAAGCAATTGAAGGATATGAGAAGGTAATATATACAAACCTAAATATATCTTAGAAATTTTGTTCAGTGAGATTATTTTTGATATGCATTTTAAAATAAATAGGTAGCATTTTTTTTTTCTAATACTATATCTATTATTTTCTAATAATATATCTATACCTTACGAGTGTTGCCAGAAGCCGGTTAATAAAAGATATGTGGTTCTAATTAACTATTAATATTGACACAATAAAGTTATAACTAATATTAAAATATGCTTTATTGTATTAGATTGTAATTTATACAAATAAATAAAATTGTAGTGTCATTAGAGTGTAAATGCATATAACATTTTTTAAAAATTTTTGTCTGTCTGTCTGTTTCTTCCGGCTAATCTCTGAAACGGCTGGACCGATTTTGACGGGAGTTTCGCTGGTAGATTACTGATATAATAAGAAGTAGTTAAGGCTACTTTTATTTTAGGTTATTAACTGCGAACTGAATAAAAACTATTTTTTAAATTCTACGCACACGAAGTCGCAGGCACAGCTAGTATAGAAAATATTTTTATTAATATTTTTATTTTTTTTAGTTGTGTTAGAGCATTTTATTCAATTATCAAACTTTCCCGTCTATTTTTTTTATTTGTTTATGCGTGCATAACCAGATGTGGTATTTTTTTAATTTAATTTTTTAAACAACGAAGTATTTTTTACTTCCTTTCTATAATATATTTTTTAATTTTACCTGGATACTAGAATTTCGGTACATTGACTTTACCGAATATTATGTTATTGTTCTTTTACAGGCAGTATAAACAAAAAGCAGCCGAAGATTCAAAACGTCGTAAGCGCCTCAAGGTTGATTCATGGGAGATAGTGGATGATAAAGATGACGATAATATAGTCGATATAAGAGATATAGAGTTCCGTATGACAAATGACTCCAGTAGAATACGAGCTCTGATCAATGGTTCTAGTACGAATAGCGGGAGAGATCTTATTATGTTAAAGGTACTGATTACATGTAGAAATATATAAGTAATTATATAAATGTATATGTGTAAGTATGTCATTACAGCCTTTACAGTCCACTACTGGACATAGGCCTCCACAAGTTTACGCCAAAAATAACGTGAACTCATGTGTTTTGCCCATAGTCACCACGCTGGGCAGGCGGGTTGGTGACCGCAGTATTGGCTTTGTCGCACCGAAGACGCTGCTGCCCGTCTTCGGCCTGTGTATTTCAAAGCCAGCAATTGGATGGTTATCCCGCCATCGGTCGGCTTTTCAAGTTCCAAGGTGGTAGCGGAACTATGTTATCCCTTAATCGCCTCTTACGACACCCACGGGAAGAGAGGGGGTGGCTATATTCTTTAGTACCGTAGCCACACAGTAATGATGAAGTATGTAATGTAAGTATGTGTGCATACATGTATGAGTGTATTTATGCATAAAAAAACACCCGCCAGCGTCAGACCACGTCCGACCTTAACTAGGCAATCACAGGACTGTCGATTTGTAGTTCGAATAATAAATCGAACATGGTATTATAATGCATGATAAAAAAAAGCCATTGGCATTTAGAGCCCGTGGATGTTAATTTAAAAAAAGGTACTGATTAGAAATCTATATTAATTTACTCATAATGTACTTAGATATAAAATTTGTAAGATTTTTGTAGGGTCTAAGACTAATCGCTGGAAATAATAAAAAGATTTTGAAAAAATCCTTTCGATAGTAGATAGGTATTTAAATTTTATTTTCGTAATCAGAGGTATTTGGTAACAAAATTACACTTGTAAAACAACTCAGAAGAAGAAATTATGTTTATTAGTTTAAAATGTAGTAAGTTAGCCGTAGTACTTTACTAAGGTGGCCAGAGCTCCCGAGGAGGGTTAGAGGTAGGGAGGGCAACGCGCTTCTGATGTTTCTGGTACCGCAGGCGTCTATAAGCTACGGTATCCGCTTACCCTCGGGTGGGCTGTTCGATTGTTTGCCGACCTAGTGGTAAAAAGTGTAACAATGCACAAATAAATAAATAAATAAACGTAAACAGCTGTATCATGAAATTTATCTACATGGCATTCGTAATGAGTGGTGACTTCTAGTGTAACAAAGATTGCAGGATACTGTTGAAAACGCCTACATTACTTTTTGTTTATTTCTAGTCGTAATTTTATCATAATGTTGAATATACTGCCTAAATTTTTTTTTTTTTAATATTTCAGTTGGTACTCTGCAGAGCTTTGTATCCTCAAGTAGCGGTGGCGGACGAATACAACCATTGTAAGGTACGGGTTTGATACATCTCACAAAGTACACAATAACTATAAGGACGCAATAGAAAATTATATTTACTTACGCTTCAGCCTGTAATATCCCACTACTGGGCATAGGCCTCTTTCCCGATGTAGGAGAAGGATCAGAGCTTAATCCACCACGCTGCTCCAATGCGGGTTGGCGGATATATTCCCTACTATGAGTAACGATCGCTATCAGGTGTACATGATAACAACCGGGACCGACGGCTTAACGTGCTCTCCGAGGCATGGTGGGGAGACCCACAAAGACTTCACAAACGCCCAGACCACGGCAAACACTTGTATGGCCAATAGCTTTGGCCATACAGGTGTTACACCCGACATACAAATGTTTACACACAACATGACAAAACATTTACAAATGTTTGTCATGTGTGGGGAGCGAACCCGCAACCGCCAGCCCAACAGGTACAATCCATGGCTGTGACCGTTGCGCCAACGCGGCGTCAATATTTACTTATGTATAATAATAGTCTCATCTTATATAAATACCGTTTATAAGCTCATCACTTCAGCCTATCGCAGTCCACTGCTGGACATAGGCCTTCCCAAGTTCGCGCCACACATCCCGGTCTTCCGCAATCCCCATCCAGCCTACACCGGCAATCTTACGTAGATCGTCGGTCCAACGGGCCGGAGGACGTCCCACACTGCGTTTGCCAAGACGCGGTCTCCACTCTAGGAACCGTCTACTCCAACGGTTTATAAGCTGTGCACAAAAAATTGTAATATTATAATATTAGTAGCTTAGGCATAAGATGCGTGTTTTTTTTTTTTTTTTTTTATTTATAAATTTTGATCCACGGGCTCAAAATGCCCGTGCCTTTGTTTATCATGCATGCATTATAATACTACAGGCGATTTTTCTACTTATTATACTACAGATCGACAGTCCTGTGACTGCCTAGTAAAACTAGGACGTGGCCCGACGCCGACGGTTTTTTTTTTTTTTTTTTTTTTTTTTTTTTTTTTTTTTTTTTTTTTTTTTCTTTTTTCCTTACTAAATACTGTTTATGCAGAAGTATACACATAATTGCTTTCTAATTTCTAACATTATTATTTTTCTTATCTATGTCTATATTTACACTTATTTGCCTAGTTATCATATATGTACACTTATTTCCTAGTTACCATATATGTACACTTATGTTCTACTTACAATGTACACTTAACCTATGTTACTGTTAGTAAGGATTTTTTTTTTTTTTTTCTTATATATATATTATTTTTTATATAGTTATTATTTGTTTATCTATGTATAAGTTATCTATTTCTGTTATTTACTTAAATTTCACTACATAACTATTTATTTATCTATTTTTTTATTTTATTTTATAGGTACATCCACAAAATACATATGGAACATTATATATAATTCACTATTACATTATTATCTAATATGTATCCCATCACGGGGTACACAACATTCCACATTATATTAATGCCGTGTAGCAAGTATAATTAAAATTACTTCGCATAAAAAATTAACAGTAAAGATGCTACATGTTAATAATAAAATTCATTTAAAAAGGTCATCAATCAAATTTATATAAAGTGTAAAGTTGAGATAATATTAATAATCAAACTTAGCTTAACTAAAATTTAAATAAATATATCAACATGCAAAATAACTGCTAAGATATGCTAATAAGATGCGTGTTAGTTTATTAGTCTTATATATATTTGAATATAACGACTAAAATAAAATAATATTAAACGTTACAAGTCAAAAATTCCGATTCGCCCTGAACACCACTACTGGGCATAGGCATCTTCTCCATGTAGGAGAAGGATTGGAGCTAAATCGACAACACTGCTCTGCGTGTTGGCGTATATAATCCCAACTATGAGTAATTATCGCTATCCGGTATTAATGATAACAACCGGGACTGACGGCTAAACCGGAATTAAATATATGTACAAATACAAACATCCATCCCGAGCGGGAATCGAACCCGCCTGTGTTTTAAGCTACTACACTCACCACTACACTAGAGTGGTTACTGTGAGTGGTGGTTGAGTCAAAGATTTACCGTAATCTTGTTTTAAAATTTATTCATATACAATAAAAATTATATTATTTTGTTTCCAGTCAGTATCAGAACAACTTTTCCATACATGGAGTAAACCGTTCGTGTTTCTCCATCCTACATCGATATTCGGTAAAAATCCGAGACTATTGCAACTCACAGACGCCGATGTACAGACAGACGAGCCATTTGGATATAAAAGCAGGCAACCCTTGTCTTCGAAACATCAAATGTTGTGTTATTTGTGAGTATTATTGAAGTAAAACTTTTTTACTCACGCTCTACTTGCTGAGTAAGCTGGTGAATGTGTGACGAGAGCTTTACGAAAAGTGTGACCGAGTGAGGCGAACGGATATTGAGAGGTAGATATAAGTTCTGTCGTGTGGTCTAAAGCATACTCGTTTTTTATTATTAGGGGCTAGTTTCATTGGTTACTGATAATTTTCTGATAAAAATTTTACGTATCTATTAGATAAAAGCTTCAGTTTTTTATTCTTTTTAATGCTTGAAGAACGTTTACAGTACATTCTACAGGTTTTATTTTGATATATAAGCACATACGAGTATATGTAATATCATAATAAGAGTCCTATGTCATTCTCGTTGATTAAAAAATTGCCGAATTGTTTTATATTAATGAGTGTTTAGTTATGTTTAATTTAAACTGTTTAATTATAATCATGTGACGCTAGTTTTTTCCCGTTATTCGCGTAAACCAATAAATAGTATTACAGTCAGTATAACTCACACAGTATATAAACAATAAACAAAACATACAGCTTATACCTAGCAGCGCCCTCTAGTAACGTGTTTATGAACGAATTTTCAACGATACAACGATTATAAGTTCGATTAGTTGATTTGGTTCTTGCAGATAATTACAGATGGCTCTGATTGTAAAACATTATGACAGAAACGTAAAAATATTTAATGTAAAATAATTAAAGAATTTTCGGCGTGATTTTGCTATCATTCGTACTTAAAAAACGTTGACGTCCAGCAAAACTTATTTTTAATCAATTATTTTTACTATAATAGTATTTGAAAAACACTTCAAACGATATTTAATTAATAGCTTGGTGTGTATTCTGTATAAAAGTGTGTATTGTACAAGTACACACAGGCTCAATTCGGTCCAATTGGTAATCCGAGTTTATTATTGTTATTTTTTGTGTTAGTTTGTTCTATTGTTTGAATTGTCTTGCAATTCTTTGTTCAATTAAATTTAATCAATTGTTCATTATCAATTGTTACATTCAATCAAATATTCGAATTCTAATTAAAAATTATTAAATTTAAAAAAATATATTGATAGATTGTTTTAATATAAATCAAAATTTTAATCAATTGTTCAAAATATGTACGATTTTATTTTTGTGTTACCCACACATTAAGAATTCTAAACATTTTTGAATATTATATCAAAACCACGGTTCGCTTACCGAAAATAAAAATCATCATATCAATCATTTCGATCTAGCGAGTACATCGTTCCATAGCTTAATTGGCTAGAGCGCCGACACGGTCAGTCGGAGACGCAGGTTCGATCCCCGCTGGAACAATTGTTCAAAATTATTAATTATTAAAAAAATAATATAATAATTATCTGACTAGCTTTTACATGTTAATGCTGTGTCACCTATAAAGGTGCACACATCAGAATTAATTAGCATTTTCTATTAAAAAAATGTTATCATGTGTATTCTGCTGGTGTCCTATTTAAATAAATAAATAAATATTGTATGGCATATTAATGCATTGTTATAAACATATAGAGGTTTAAGTGTAAGCGCTTCCCGTATTTTTCATTTTGTGACAGTAAAGCACAGTCGGAGGCGTGCAATACTTTAAAATTTACCACGAGTTACAGTTCGCGTCATGTAAAAAGATCGCTGAAAGAAACTGGAGGGGGTGCGTTTGCGTATGGGTATACTTGCACACGAAAGTACTACTGTTTTATTTTTTAATTAGGCTTTCACTCGCGTTTTCGTATAATGGTTATTGGTAGGTACATTAAAAAATACTAGAAATACCAGTGCGAATAATTCGGACTAAATAAGTATAATAATTATCACTTTACAAAATTACATTTTTTTTAAACAAAAGCAATAACAATTTTTTAAGTTTTTGAATACGAATTCAAAAATATTAATTATCTGTACTCTCGATATTCGTATTTAAATAGTTTTTATGTGTTTAAAATGATAAATTGATATTTGTTTTTTAGTGAAATAAATAGTAAATGGAATTTTACAAGTGTCCATATGTTAATGTGTTTTGAAGGTGAATGATAAATGCGGACAAAACGTGAATTACGATTGACAGTGGTTTGTTTACCAAATAAGACTGTTCCAAAAAATGGACAATAGGTAAAAGTTTTTTCAAGAGTTGGCAGCACTGTAAATCGCCTTTGCGCATTTTGACAGCCAACGTTCTTTTTACATGAAGCGAATTATACTTTATAAATAATTTTTCTCATTTCTCTATGTAAAACTATTTCGTAATTTAAAACTTTTGTGCGCGATAGTATTTTGAGTCGACGTTGAACTACAACCAATAGCACACCGGCAAGCATGCGACGCGTGATAAACACGACCGCCCTCCCGCCCCACGCCCCCTACCTCATACCACCAAATAGACCGATAAATCGCCGCTGCGCAGCTTCAAGGTCACCGTTCTTTTTACAGGACACGAACTATACTAGTCTAACTAAGATAAATCACATTACATTTATTCTGGTAAAAATTTAAATAAGTACAAATACTTTCCAGATCATTATTAGAAACAACTAAACCATACATAGTAAACTCAATGCGAATGCCAGCCGCTCAAACATTGCTCCTTCTAGCACATTCTATAGATACTAATATTGGATTTACCAGGTAAGGGGCAATTTATAATATTATAAAGATTTTTTTGAAGTGAAACTTTTTAGGCGCATGAGGATAAATTTTTTACCAGTTTTAATTAGTTCCATTTTAAACCTATAAAAATAGAAATACTAGTTAGTTTTGCGTAAAAAAGAACTGCTTAAATTATTTACGTTAAAACCTAATCTCTAATTCTTTTCAGATTAGTGTGTGATTCATGGCTACTCTTAGAGTTTCCATATCCAGAGTCTGGCTTAAATTTACTTATGAAGGCTGTGAAGTTAAGACAACGCTGGGAGGCTCTTATAAATAGACGATTGCTAGGTATAAAAATATATAATATTCTATAATTCCTTTAATGATAAAACATAATGTGTATCGAGAAAAAAAAAATACTTAAAATTACACCGAAAAGTAATAAAATAAGAATATAATCAATATTGTCAAAAAAAAAAAAAAAACAGCGAATGAAATAAGCATTATTAGGAATAGCTTAAAATTTACTACTTACTATAGTGTGATTCACACGAAAAGCATTCTCAAATGTGTACAAAAATTATGAGGTAATACAGAAAAGAATCTGCAATAGAGAAAAATGTCATAATTGTGTTTGCTCGCAAACGAAAAAAAAAACCGACTTCAATTACATCGACAAGTAATACAAAGTAGATCGACGAAAAAATAGTCAAGTAACTACGCATTATCAAAGATGACTCAAAAAATAGTTATCAGATCTCGATAAAATTTAAATGTGACCACATGACAAACATCAGCTTTCAATTAAATTAAAAATTATCAATATCAAGATCGGATTTTCGAGAGTTTCCCTCGATTTCTCTGGATCCCATCATTAAATCCTGGTTTCCTTATCATGGTACCAAACTAGGGATATCTCCTTTCCAACAAATAAAGAATTATCATTATATAATATAATAAATTATGTGGTATAATACAACGTAGGTCGATGAAAAAAGCGTCAAGTAAAAACGCATTATTAGGTATAACTCGAAAAGTAGTTGTTAGATCTCAAATAAATTTAAATGGTGGTCCCATTTATGACTCGCACCACCTTTCGATTAAAATTTTTTTTGTCGAAATCGGTCCACCCAGTCAAAAGTTCTGGACTCACATACGTAAAAAAAATACAGTCGAATTGAGAACCTTCTCCTTTTTTGGAAGTTTGTTAAAAATAGTCGTTATATTTAGTACATATTTTATATTGTGTTATTTAGTGCAACTCATGTCTAGTAACATTTTGTAACCTTTTTTATAGACTCCGTGGCGCAACGGTAGCGCGTCTGACTCCAGATCAGAAGGTTGCGTGTTCAAATCACGTCGGGGTCAATTTGAATTTTTTTAGTTTTGATTTTATATATACCATTTTTATATGGATACTAGCTTTTTAGTGTTTCTCAGACAATATTAAAAAAAAATAATAATTAAAATATTAAAAAAAATGTCGTTCGAAAAGAATACACAATGCCCGCGTTATACAATGACTGCGTTTATTTTTATCCAAAATATTGAAACTATTATATATTATATATATAAAAGTTTATATTAATATTTTATTTAATAACTTACTACCGGTTAAAAATATCATTAAATATTTTTCTAAACGAAAACGTGTTTAACTAAAATTATTAATATTTTTGCATTCCAATTTATAATAAAAGTGTGATTACTAATTGCTTCTTATGTCTTTGTCTCTCTGTCGGTTACAAAAATTAATCTATCCTGATATATAAATCACTGCATTCGTAGTCATTGTTTTCTCGCAAACAAAAAACTACTATAATTTACATGGACAAGTATTGCAACGTAGGTAGATCGAAAAAATAGTCAATTAAATACGCATTATATCAATACGCATTAGGGATAACTCAAAAAGTACTCGTCAGATTTCGATAGAAATTAAATGCGACCACATGACAAGCTTTTCGTTTAAAAAAATAATCATCAATATCGGTACACGCAGTAAAAAGTTGTGAGGTAACATAAAAAAAAAATACAGTCGAATTGAAATTAGAACCTTCTTATTTAGTAGTAGTTTAGATGTACATAATATAATCACTGATACAAACATTACATATCGTAACATTCTAGATGCAAATCCAAACAAATCAGTTGAAAGTGAACTACAAAAGGCAAATCAATCAAAATCATCGTATGAGGAGCTCCAATATGAACTGTCGTGTGATATAAGAACTTATATAAATAGTGATATATATTATACTATAAAGAGATGTTTACCAGGAGACCTAAAAATTATGTATGTGGGTCCCGACGAAGTACATCCAACTATAGACCCTAATCCCTTCGAACAAGGGTTCGAATGTCGTCCTCACGAGAAAAAGGGTGGGGTTTATGTTACTGATAATATTGTTTTTAATTGGTAAGTTTTTTTTTATTTAACACGCTTGACTTTCATCTTAAATGAAGGTTAGTTTTCTAGTTTAGAAAGACGTCTAGAGCGCCTTGTTCGCTTGTATGACCAAGTTCTTTAAAATAAATAGTAGCCAATATAGTACATATAACATTATAATTTTACTATATTTTAAAGTCAATGAAACTAACAAAATTTATCTTTCCAGTGTTGTAGACACCGAGTGGAGTTACAAAAGCTATGAAGAAACTTACAGCCTCCCTTGGACGTGTCCAGATTGTGAGATCTCTGTTTGTCTGTCACCTTTAGAGAGATTACAGCATAAAGAGTTTACGTGTTCTTCTAGAACGGAAGAGAAGGACGTAAAGAAGAAACCGATTAAAGAAAATAAACCTAACACTAAAGAATTTGAATGTGATATATGTAAATCAACATTGTATTTAACGCCTGTTGAAATATTGAAGCACAAAAAAGCATGTAATTAAATTGTTCTTAAAAAATCGTGGTATTCTTTATACAATAAAGAAAATTATGTGGTGTCATGGGACACCAGGTAGGAACGAAGTTCCTTCGGATAGTATAGAAGCAACACAATTTAAAAAAAAAATGTTGAATTTTATATATATTTTCTAAATCTTGATTTTTTTTTAATTTTTTTTGATTGGTTTTTAATTAAAGTACATAAAAAGTATTTAGGAAATTTAGTATTTTAGAAAATAACAAATATCGTAAAATAAAATAATCAAACAAAATAATAATAATAATAGTTCAAACTATTAAGTGAAATAAAAAAACATGTATTTATTTTATTTTTGTCAACAGTATAAAATTACATAAATAATTTAAAAAAAAAAGTTTACTAGTAATATTTTATTTTTACAAACGTCATATTATACAGTCGTGTGGCTGATATTACGTCACTTCCGTTATATATTTTTCTTACGGTTTTAGTATCACCTTTTTTTCAGTTCGGTCGCCCAGCCAAATGTCAAGCCTGCCGTAAGGAACTTTCTTCCAATAAAAGATGTAGGAGATATAAAAAAAAATGTAATTAATGATATAATAATATTTTTACTAAATATTAGAAGAGGTCTGTATTCTCTGAGTCTGAGGTATAGATTATCACTACATAGTATAAAACAAAGTCGCTTCCCGCTGTCTGTATGCCTTAAAACTAAACAACGGATTTTGATGCGGTTTTCTTTAGTAAATAGAGTGAGAGGAAGGTTTATATGTTTAATACATGCGTAATATAGTAGTGGAACACTGATAGTTTTTGCACCTGTGCGAAGCCAGGGCGGGTCGTTAGTTGATATATAAAAATGGAAAGACTGAAGAAATGTAGTTTATTAACTTTCCTAAAAAATACTTTCAAATTACATTTTTTTTTTTGATAAGAAGTTTACTAATTTTTAAATTTATAAAAATTTAAAACAACATTCAGTTTGTAATTTCGTTTATATTAGTGATGCATTGTTAGCATCCTCAATAAAAAGTTTTTTTTTGCTCATTAACTATATGTAAAACGAACTGGTTTTCAAATACTTTTAACTTGTTTCGCTGAAATCGCCTCTCACTGTTTAAGGATAATATTTATTTACAAATATACGTTTAAAGATATAAATAGCCACATCAATCAATTTTTTTAATACATACATACACACGGTCGTCTGTTTCAATGGCAAGCAAATTAATGCTTGCGTTTTATACATATGTTAATAGATACAAATATTAGACCCAGACTCAGGGGGGAATCGATCCAGCAACCCGCGGAGCAGAAAGCAGGGCCACTACAAACTTCCCCAACAGACAAGTCAAATCCATCAATCAATCAATTAAAAAGATCAACCTTTATACATGTGTTTTCTACCTCAAAAAATCTAAACAGCACTTTTTGAGTATTTTGCTTGACTCTCACAATTTATTCAGAAATCTTAACGGTAACAGTTATTAAACTAATAAAACTCCATGAAAATTATCTCCTATAATCTATTTCCGAACAGTCATTTTAGCAGCGAGTCGAACAACGCTTCTGAACGAAGACGAGTCACGAACTTGTGCCATTGCGCTGATAAAATTAAAAATAAAACTTCCCGAGTGCACAAACTTTTTGTTCTATGTTGTAGAGTCCCGTATACTCACTTAATTTTTTTCTCCTGATAATTTGAGTTTTTTTTTTTAAAGTTCACCGATCTTACAAGCGCTGGTTCAATGTACCTACTTATTATCAAATTTTTTGGTATATGTGTAATTTTTTAAAATTTTTCATGGCTCGTGCAATATTCTACTGAAGTTAGGGTTCAATGGAGAATATATTATTAACATACATTTATAGCAGGAAATATCCTGTTCAAAATCTGGAACAGCCCGACTGGGGAAGACCATCGACCCTACAGAAGATCACAGCTAAATAATACTGCTTTCACGCAGTGTTGTTTTCCTGTTTTGAGTTAGGTAACCAGAGCTTCCGGGGCGGATTGGGGGTAGGGTCGGTTACGCGCTTGCGATGCATTTAGTGTTGTAGGTGTCTACTCGTATAAGCTATGGTAATCGCTTACCATCAGGTGAGCACTACGCTTGTTTGCCGATCTCATTCTATTAAAAAATTCAAGACCATATTTTATGACATAAAACCTCAAGGAGGTTTTATTAAGTCACAAAAAAGACAATGTTGAAATAGAATTACTA
This sequence comes from Melitaea cinxia, assembly GCF_905220565.1. Taxonomy (NCBI): domain Eukaryota; kingdom Metazoa; phylum Arthropoda; class Insecta; order Lepidoptera; family Nymphalidae; genus Melitaea; species Melitaea cinxia. The sequence goes on from NC_059406.1 coordinate 11,738,984, forward strand.
TTTTCATTTAAAAAAAAAATAAGTACAGAACCAATTTAAATATCCGTTCAGTAGGTACGATAAGATGATAAATTTTCTACTGCATTAAACATTTTTTTTTAATAAAAACAGATTAGTAAATTAGAGGAATCCTAAAAAAGAATTGTAGATAACTGAGCAAGATGGCGTGAAGGATCGTGCCAATTCTCCGCGCGCTTACAACAGATAAACTATGTTCCATTACAAGTTTGAACGTAATCGTGATTCTGCTATTTGTGAATTTATTTATTTTTACAATTAACCCACGTGTTAAATATCTGGAAAAAGGAAGCCTTTAAGTTAAATCCAGTCTTTCTCGAATTGTCAATTTTCGTAATCACTAGGTTTTTAACATTAAGCTATTATTTCTCCAGATCACCGTGAAACGACATATAGTAAAGCAGTTTGGGTTAGTTAAACTTCAAATCTTCTTCTTGTAACACAAAAGAGCTTTTCCCAACAGTGTGATACTTACAAGCTGCTTTAGTTCAGCCCAGTTCACTAGTTGTTCACGTAAAATTTCCGTTGCCTTAAAATTACAGACGGTGTTTAATCAGAAATAATAGTTAGTTGCATTAAGTGATTAAACTAAACAACATAAAATCTACTTTAACTGAAGTTTTTATTATTTACCTACTTACTAACAATTTATAAGGATTTTAATTAAAATTACTGTGTATGACATCATTCAAACACCTTGTGAGCCAAAGAAAAACCAGAAAAATAACTAACATATTCATGGGTGCATATTGACACTAAGTTGTCAGTGATTATCAATTCCATGTCTACCAACAATAACGACAAATGAAATGAAAACTCTCGTCCACAATACCTGCTTAAAAGCAATTTCGTTATTAAAAGACAAAGCAATTTCGCCCGTAAGCTAATAAGTACCGTTCTGCTCGTCATTAAGGCGCGCACACACGCAGCATCGTGACCCGCCCGCCGGCTGCCGGTGCGGGATCGAGATGCCCTTTTTAATTCGCACAATAACGCACCGTGCGTTGTGTGTGGATGCGGTTACACGGGGTGATTTTTTCAAAGTGGTTACATTCTGTTAGGAGGCCCAAAAAGCGATTTTTCAAGAATTTTGTGAAACACTTATACTACATATAATAAAAAAGTATACAATAAATTACACTACAATATTTATCTTGCAATGTGTATGTATTTTCATACTACTGGGGTGGCAAAAAAGCCCACCTGATGGTCAGCGGTTACCGTAGCCTATAGACGCCTGCAACACCAGGAGCATCGCAAGCGCGTTGCCGACCATACTTCTGAACCTCACCAGAAGCCACCAGTTTACTATTTATTTATTTAATAAGCTTTGCTAGCAGTTGTTACATTTATGATACATTACAACATCAATTCTATCACAGACTACATTTCCAAATGCACAACCATATTAAAGCAAACACGTCATGCAAAGTTATCCTGTTAATGTAACAATAGAAGAGGACTTGATCAAACAGTAGCAATAAAAATAATAATAATAATAATTACAATTAAGATACAATAGATTAAATAATGTCAAGTTAAAATCTGATTTAATTATTATAACTATTATGATATAGATAAGTATTAGAGAAATTTGGGAGGATTATTGTTTCAACTTGCCCAAAGTTTCCAGTATATAAAAGGGGCCTGAATATGGAGTATGGAATGTAGCAGTGTAGATCGCTTCGCTCTCGTAAAGCAGTCGCGAGATGCGCTGCCCCGCCCCCGTCCAGCCTGACATTAGAGGACCATTCGCCATACGAGTACAATACTCGTTTTCCCTTTGTACTTTATTAAACGCACGCGATACTCTCTAAAGAAGGGAATTTTAATTTGTCTGAGAAAATTAAATAAGTTTTAAATAGTTATGATTTATAGGAAGTTATGTTTATGTTTAGATCGATTTAGATTAGAGGTTTGAAAGGATTGACTTCGGTTTTCGAATATTCTATTGCAAGCTTAGGTTTTATATCAGACTTATATACAACATATTTTTTTGCTTTGAACGCGGTAATCATAGCCTTTGTGAGACCTATTATGGAAAACCTGTTTAATTAGGAAAGTGGTAGATTTTTCAGCATTAATCTATAGCTAATGAAAATACGAGGAGAAGAATACTTACAAACATGGGTAAATATGCGTGGCTCGTCATAATTGTAGTCGTCCATACTATACTTTGATTGTTTGTTTGCTTGTTTGCATTGAATAGGCTCCGAAACTACTGAACTGATTCGAAAAATCTTTCACCTTTGGGAAGCTACACTACTTATTTGTATCATAAAATATGTTATATTTTCAAAAAATTTGGGTTTTTTTTTGAAATTTTAGTTAAATACCCGTGCGAAGCCGAGTGTGATAAAAATACACACACACACACACACACACACACACTTCAGCCTATCGCAGTCCACTGCTGGACATAGGCCTCCCCAAGTTCGCGCCACACATCCCGGTCTTCCGCAATCCTCATCCAGCCTACACCAGAAAAATATAAATATAAATAATAAAAATAAAAATACACAAAGCCGTATCTTGGATTAAGGCACAATTCACACACTACATACTATTTTTTTTTGCCTGGTTACAATAATTGGTCTTATTTAAAAAATATTTCCCTAGTAACATGTTCCGAGTTTTGATATTCTGTATAGATAAGTATTTACATATTAACATATATACGTATTATATAGATAAACGGATATATTTACATATATGTAACATTCTCGTGTAGTAGTAACAGTAATTCATTTAACGCCAACAAAAAGGCAAGTTTGTACAATGTTTGGGTCTCACAATTTTCAACACATGTTGTGTAACCCTTGTAGGGAATATATGAATGCAGGATGTAGCCGCAACTTTGTTTACGATTTCACGCTGACTTTTATTCTTCAGCTACGAGAATCTTACTGAATTTGGTAAAGAAAGCTCACAAAAAGAAAGCAAAGTATGGACTGTAATCATGTCAAGATACATTTAAATTCATACGTAAGTTGTATGGATGTGATGCGCCGCCAAGACAGATAAATAGGTAAAAATGAAATTATTTCCAATTATGGGGTCCATAACGATTATAGTGATCGAGCGTTTCAAAAAACAATCAAAATTTATTCAGTGTAGGTAAAGAATTGACCCTTTACAGTTTTACTACAAGTATTTATAAATATTTGAATAAAAGCAGTACCGCATTTAGGTGAACTTGGTCGTTCAGTAATAACTTTCAAGATTTGCGTCGATCTGATTCACAAATTACAGCTATCGATTAATGACCTCACGTCACGTCATATTCACTCCACGAGAATCTTATATATAAATCGATACGTGTATAATATCAAATCTTTACATAGATAATATTGTTTTATAACTATTTTCGTAAATGAAAAGAAACTTTGAAAAAATAATATACTGAATAACACCCGATAATACCCGATCGGTGGATAAAACGTGAATCTTATTGAAAAATTTTTAGTTTTGTCTTGTTTTCGATTTTTTTTATTCACTTTGTGCTTGGCAATGAAAGAATTATCGAGCAAAAACATGCGTGTCTTGATATAAATTCTGAGATTCTGAGATCACCAACTCTAGTAGGACGTGGTGGATAACACTAACTAGTCTCTAATTTATACAGTGAAAAGTTTTTGTTAAGACGTAATTACTACCAAAATAAACAATGAATGACTTTTGATATACTAACATGATTTGAGGAGTTTTATCTCATATCTCTAGAATGCATCACGATTTAAATAAAATACGAATATCGGATAAAAATTCCCAAAAAGTCTATGTTCAGGAACATTAAAATACGCTGGAGAATATTGTGTGCAATAAAAAACAAAAATAAAATTGTTTCAAAATTAATGAACTTATCGGCAAGCATACAAAAGCACAGACATATTAGAATCTTTCGATTTCTAACCAACTTCCAAAAATGGAGGAAGTTCTCAATTTAATTGTATTTTTTAAATGTATTAATAATAATGATGAGGTAACCATCAGAACTTTTGACTGGGTGAACCGGTTTCGGTGTTTTTTTTTAAATCGAACGGTGGTGCTTGTTATGTTGTCCCATTCAAATTTGATCTAATTTTTGAGTAATCTTTGATAACGTTGTATTACTTGTCAATGTTATTGAAGTCGGTTTTTTTTTCGTTTGCGAGAAAACACCATTATTAAGTTGCTTAAGAAATAATTAATACTTGTAACTAGTGTTGCCCAAATTCAGTCTTGGTCTTGCAGTCTTGGTCTTGTTCTTGCGTTTTTGCAAGACCAAGACCAAGAACAAGACCGCGTATTTTTAGCAAGACCAAGACCAAGACTGACCGTGCAAGACTTGAGCAAGAACAAGACATAGCCTGCAAGACTCTTGCGTCTTGCAGCTAGGACTTAGCGCTATTTCACTGAGTAGTTAGGTGTAACAGTTCGGTGTATAGGTAGGTACGCTTAGGAATTCTATGAGACGCAAAAAACTGTATCAAAGAATATGAAAAACTGGACCTATGCGCATTACGACTAATACCATAAACATAGCGAATAAAAAAATATCTATTAAAATCAAACTGAGTGCATGCATAGTTATGTTTTAACCATCGGCACTTTGATAATGCGGCATCAAAGGTTTTGTACTTACTTCTCAAAGAAATTTGCCGCTTTTCGGAAGTACATGGTTATGATACACGCGCCGGCGGCTTCTTTTGAAATCTAAAACAATCGTTGCCGCCACGCCGAAATCATAACATTTGACACTATTTGATTGCCGCCATAGGGCGTAGGTATACTCATGCAAAATAATTTCGAATTTTAAGAGTACCTACAGGTGTTCCAAAGAATAAATAAGTTATTTTCTAAAGCATCATTAGTAATTAGAAAACATAGAAATAGGTTAAGTGATGAGTCAGCCAGATGGTTACTTTGTATTAATTCTTGGTCAAAAAAATTGATATAAAGTATCATAACCTAATGATAAAGCTGTTGATTTGTGTTGTATTTTATTTTTTATTCAAATAAATGATAAATCGTAAAACTCTTTTATTAAATTTCTTATAAGTTGAGGGTTCAATCTCTTTCTAGACAGATAAGTATTGTTCTTTAAAATACAGTCAAGTTATTGTAATTAATTTGTTTTTTTACATGTTTTAGCAAATGTAAGCTTATAAATCATAAATGTTTATTAAGAAACAGTTACTTCCATGGAAAACGACATATAGGTCAGTTGATTTTTCGAATTTCTTATCAAATCTTCAGTTATTTATTAATCTGCTTGATCTTTACTATGGCTATGTTAATTCAAGCTCACAATGTTCCAATTCTAATACGTTTTTCTAAGATTTAAAGTAAACTTTAATAAATAGTAATAGACTAACAGGTAATTGCAAGACTTGCAAGACTCTTGCTGCAAGACCAAGACCAAGACCAAGACTGGGAGCGCAAGACCAAGACCAAGACCAAGACCAGGTGTATTGGCGCAAGACCAAGACCAAGACTGGCTAAGTCTCGTCTTGTTCTTGCATTTGGGCAACACTACTTGTAACAATAGTATCAATTACAAAACCTTTAACTTACAATCCATCATAAAACTAAAATAACATTTAATCAGAAAGTTGTTTCCAGCCAGTTACAGTTTTAGCGACCTTGTCATCAAAACTTTGCTTGACTACGAGATAAAATCAAAGTCACAGAATCGTGATTCGACTCCTAAGCAGTGGTTAACTTTTGACTTCAACCTTATCAAAGTACCTCTAAAAACTTCACCACCTTCCTTAATATAAGAGACTAAGATTTATTTTTGCTTGTTTTTGTTTTCGTGATTAATTTTGTGAAGGTAACCTGTCAACCCGTCACCGTGTAGGAAGCAAAGCTAGGGCATCTGCTGTGTTGTTTAATGAAATTATTTTGTGGAGGTGAGCTTGTGTGTGACGGGAGCGATAGCAGGGTTAAACGAAGTCGTGGCTCGGAGAAAATTTAATATAGGTATATAACTGACATTCATTTGCAATACGTCTGCCTCACTGTAATTAAATTGTATTAACAGCCATATGGCGCAGTGGTCAGCTTTCAATGTCTTGATTTCTGTGTTCAATTTTAGCGATTTCATTTTTGTCCCTTGATGATAATTATTAAATAATCTTCAATTATGGGTATTCTTTGATATTTGTGGCGTTTAGATTTGTTGTTATTGTGTAATGTTCCCTGTGAAAATATATTGTACTTGCTGCTGCTTGCAATTTACTATCCCGTGGGAATGTTGAGATAAAAAGTAGCCTGTCTGTTACTCTGATTCTCCAGCTTTCTACCAAGATTCTTCAGCTTTTCACCAAGATTCATAGCAGTTCAGTAGTTTTTGCGTAAAAAATTTAAACATTCATCTTTTCTTACAAATTTTCACATTTACAATATAAGTGGGACAGAAAGTTCAAGATTCTTAGCAAATTAATTAGTTTTCAAAGTAAATTTAGACGCGTGCGTGTTTAGGTATATAAACTTTTGACATAAAACGTTACAAGTACATTTGCGTAAATTTCGTCTTGTAATCCTGAATAAACATAAACACGTACAAGGCGATTCGAAACTAGCCAAAGTAAACTATGGAATTACTTGTGAAACTATGTATATATATTATATGTAATTGTAGATATACTGCAGTAAGATAATACATTCATAGATTTAACGGTTCCCAGGCGACCAACTCGAATGTGACCACATTCGATATCAAACGTGACCCGCAAAGATCGTCTTATATAATTAAAAGTCTCAACAAGCAGTGTCCATTATCTCGGCACTGGCCCGACAATGCCCGACACCGCCGGTCACGAGGTTTTTCAATTTACGCGCAACCGTCCCGTACTAACGTTACCACTTGAAAGACGATCGCGAAACGACGAGTGTGGGGACGTCCTTAGCTATAAATATATTATTAATATTTTGTCATCAAGAAAGTGTTAAATAATATATTTTAATAAAAAAAAAAGAAATATTGAGAAAATCACTTTACGAATTTAAAATATAATATCTTGATCGTTATTTCATCAACGGGTTCTAAGCTTAAAATCAGCATTATTAAAAAAAGAAAGAAGGAAAAAGTAAAGAACCCAATAAAAAAGCTCAAAAATCAAAATAATACGTACATTATAATATAAAAGTACCCAAGTCTAGTGAATCATTAAAAATGTTAAAAATTTAAAGTTAAGGACGACTCTCTATCGCTGTTCTGTCGACGTCGCGGTCGCACGGCAGTCGCGATGTATCGCCCAATAGAGCAGTAAATCGTGTTATATCTGTCGCGGCGTTCGGACCGAGTGTACTCCTCTCAAAACTGCCTCATAATAAGTTTTTATTTATTTATAAATAGTATTAAAAATGTGGAGCTATGATGATATGCATTCAACCAAAAATAAAAATTATTAAACGATCGCTTAAATATTTTCAAGTTATAAGGAGAAAGACAATGATTGTGTATTTTCAGGAAATATTAAGATTTCATTACCATAATTATATTATAAAAGTTATTATTCTTTATGTGTGATGATATAGATGAAATTCATTAATTTATTTAAATTATAAGTCAAATTGGAAAATTTACGTATTCTTAATCATTATATGAATTAAATTAGTTATAATACTGTATACTCTGCCTTTGCCTTATGAAGTGTACTTCAAATGTAATCAAATAGTTTTAAATTAATCAAGGGTTTCAATTATATTTTAAAATACAAACTTAATATAACTATATATAGAGTAGAAAAACCTAGAATTCCATGTTTATAAATTAAATAATAAAATTTTATATGTATTTTAAAAACATTTGAGAGTTAAGTGGAATATACCTACTAGTGGTCAGGTGGGTCTCGGGGTCTCGGGTCATACAGAGAGTCACATTTTCTCGAATTACAAGGAAGGTGTCGCACGTAATTAATGTATCTGTTATCGCGCTGATAGTTGAAAGGTTATTAAAGTTTTGCAGAGTACATTATCAGTAATATTTCCTTAATGTACATTTTCCATAAATTCTCCTTTAAATACAAAATGTTGTTTTATTGCGCAAAGTGTTATTGAAGAAACGGAAAACTTAAGTATGTTAAAATTCGTTTTTTTAATTTAAATTTTTGTAAAACCCACTACCCTTATACCTAATTTTGCTTGGGGAATATATCCCAAGCACAATTTTTTTTTATTATTTGTTTTATTATAAAAAAAATATGAACATATTCACAATTATAAGTAGCAAAAGAAAAGCACCAAGGCTTGTACAATGCTACAGTTTATATTTCATAACAGCATAATTTTTTAAGTTTTTGTTTTATATTATAGTTTTTAATACATTCATATCATTTTATTTCATTTGTATGTAATTATGTCAATTCTTTATCTCTTTAACCAAAAACATGTTGAGCTGTGATCTTCTGTAAGGTAGAATTACATCCCCAGACGGACTGCTCCAGCTATATACAATGTACATTTATAAAAAAAAAATAAGTTTATCATTATAAAAAAAAGAAAATAGTTCATTATGCGTAAAAATTGTCTTCGCTGGAATTATCGAAAAGTGATCTTGACTAACTTTGAAAACCACCTCCTGACACATAACTATTTCAATATTGTAACTATTTTAATATTATTGTGGTGTCCTAGCTTTATCGATCGAGCTTAATGTCAAATATTTTAGATTTAAAACATTTAGATTCTAGAAATCTAGATTTGAAGAGGCGAGGTAATATTTCCCTAAAGTACATTCACTATCTACACATGAAGCCCTTTTGAGATTATCTAGCTCGGTTTTAGCATCTGTAGCGCGGGCAGGTGAGATAAGGCAGACGTTTACAAGGTTTATAGGACGGCGGCACGCGAGCTTAGGTGCCATACAATCGATACTGTGCCTGTAAGTAGGTACTTCGTGCTAGTGCGGTTGACTGTTTGTCCTTGAGGTTAAGTTGAATCATTAATGACAAAAGTTTAACATTTCTTTGATCTTGAAGTATTTGCTGAAATATTGCTTTTTAAAATTTTAAGATATAGTATTAATTTTTTTGGAGTCAGAGATCATATTGTGAAGGATAAGAATATCAACTGTAATCTTTATTGTTATAAATAAGTATATGAAATAAGGTCTAGGCGTCTATTAAGGCCCGCTTTATTTCAAAAGTTCTTAAAATCTTTCACATAAGTTAATTAAAGAAAAAGCATAAAGCATGTTGTAATATATTTATCTCTTCTTATAAAAAAAAAATTGAATATGAACTAATATTTAAAATCTATCTGTGTATTTAATATTTCTCTATCTAATCTATTTTTACAAATTACGTTTTAAAAGCCTTACAAATTAAAATTACTTCTAAATGTCCTTAATCTGGTATGTGATCAGCAATAAACGTTTGACGGGTATAAAAATTAACAACAATCTGTTCTGCATCGCGTCACGAGCGTGGTTCTACAATTTGTCATTAAGTGATTTTATCGAGAAAATTCTAGCAAGACCTAGTAATATTGAAATAGTTTAAAATCAAAATAGGTTCTGTATTATTAAAATGTATTTTCTGTAAAAATTGCTATAATAATGAACTAATCCAAAACATGGTGCTATCATGCTTTTATTATTTTATTTACAAAAAGTAATAAAATAAAACAAGTATGAAACAGTAGTTTAGTAAATTAAGATATAGGTATACCGGCTTTTATATTTATATCTAACTATTAAAAAAAAAACAACTGGGGAAGTATCTTAACCTTACAGAAGATCGCAGCTTAATAACGCCGATCTCAAGTAGTGCTGTGTTCCTGCGGTGAGTAAGGTAGCAAGAGCTTCTGAGGCGGGTCGGGGATAAGGTCAGTAGCGCGCTTGTGACGCTCCAACTTTTGCAGGACCATAGCCAATTGTACGCTTGTTTACCACATTAGCGGTATATATAAAAACATTTTTACCGTCATATTGAATTTCATTAATTATTTCACTAACAACAAGAAGGTCGAATATAAAATCATCATATCGAAAATTTCGATCTAGCGAGTACATCGTTCCATAGCTTGGCTAGAGCACCGACACGGTCAGTCGGAGATGCAGGTTCGATCCCCGCTGGAACGGTCGATTTTTGATATGATATTAAAAATTATTTAGAATTTCCTAATGTGTGGGTGACACAAAAATAAAATAGTATAAATTAACAATAAGAATATACAAAATATAGTGTAACAGAATGTCGTGTACACGAAAAAGGAATCCTAGAAAGAGTCTGCGTGTCGAAGCTACACGACCCGCTACTGAGATCCTAACGACACGGATTCTGCTCGTTTTGTTGTTTTGTAGACTATAAAAACTGAATCATCGGTGATGTACTCCTACACACAGGTTACAGGTTATTTATTTTTTTACAGAATAATTTTAGAACGAATTTTTTTTTGTTTTCGACCAGAACACAAACTTTATCATGTGAAATAGCTAAATTTATAAAATTTGTATCATTTCACATAAGCTTAATATTAATAAGCACTAATCCACGTATATCGATGTAACAAAATAGCAAAGCTATCACATAATTTGCTAAGTGGGAGAACAACATTCTTTAAAACTTACTACATTTTTTAACTAATGTGTTTTAAAATTAATTATTTATTTACGTGATCGTTGATAAAAAATATGTAGGTATAGTTGTTCTTTCGATATACGTAGGACGGTATTCGTGACCGATGCGGCTCGATAAAGACGCCTCGCTTCATCGCGAGCTGTAAATTAACACGATTTGTCAACTGACGATCTGTAGATTATTTGCTAAAGTATTGTTCTACACTTTTCTTCGTGCTATTCTTTAGCTCTATATTTTTTTATTTAGTCAACAATTTTCCTTCTAGTAGTACCTGGGTGTCTTGTTATGTGGATTCTCTTTTTTTAATATGAAACTTTGACAGTAACTGTGCAAACAAACAACTTGACGTTAGTATTTTTATGTGACTATGAATTGTTTTTTGATGAAGGAGCTTAGAAAGTGTAACTAACCAAAGAAATCGGGGGAAATAAGAGTGAGAAAATATGGGGAAAAGGACTTGAGTTGATACACCAACCAATACATATACATACTTACAACGAAAATATAGAACAACAACCAATTATCCTAAGATTTTTTATCATTAAAGTTTAATTTTACAGTATCATCAGTACGAATCGGTAATGTTTCGAAATATACCAACTAATAAAAAATAAGTATCTACATGCGTACAATACTAAGCGATCTTTGTTAGTTGGCATAAAGTCGACGTTGTTAATGATACAAATATTCTTCACAGCTTTATTCTCGTTTGTACTCGGTTTTTAGCATCTCGCTCAGAGTATTCTGTCGAGATTAGCTACCAGAACTTGGGACTCGTAGAACGATTTCCAGCTGATATGCTCAAATCTTAAAGGTACTTACCCTTTTAAATTAAAATGTCGACCTAGTCAATTATTAAGGCGCACTTATAACAACAATGACAGTTGCATTAACAAATTTCCTTCCTATGAAGACAAACACCAAACATCAAATGTTTTATTATATAAGTACAATAGGAATAAAACTCTGTCAAAAGAATCAAACTGTTTACTTCAAGGCAGTTCGGTTACTAAACAAAACTCTTTTGTACTTCAATAAAAGACAATCGTATAAATCTGTGTTCTTACATTACAAACAGAGATTAGCAACAAAATATTTAATATCAATTGCATTTTTCTAAGCCAATTATTGTCTATTGTAGTGCAATTACATTTTTATAATATTCAGTGAACAATAAACGATTGGCACAATGGGAGATATGACAAAGTTTGACGAGAGGACCTCCCGCCTTGTCGGTCAATAATGTTGCTACACTAAAATATACCATAATACGAAGACAAAAAAAAACTTTTTAAGTTAAAACTTTGAAAGTGGCGCTAAAAGTGTATAGAATGAAATTTCACGCATCAATTGTGTTTATGCTTGTTCGAATGTTGAAATTACTGAATATGAGAAGGATTTATTGTAGGACCTTCTATTACGAGTAGATAATATGGGAAATGGCTAATTTAAGGTAATTATATGTAAGATGTAGGTATATTTGTGCTTATCTGTAGTTAACAATAAAGTTCTTTGATACCTAAATGAAATAAATAATCAGCCCACAGTTAGGAATTGTCGTAATGTTAATAAATGCAATAACACTTTATTACAGAAAATATAAAGGTTACAGTTGCCGTCACCTATGGGCTCTCGGAAAAACAGAGAGATGACAAGGTCATTACTGTCTTAACCCCTGCTGTCAACAGAGCGAATTCTCGCGAACTCTGGTTATTTTACTGACGATAGGAACATAACACTACATGAAAGCAGTAAAACAGCCTAACATAATGTTGTTAAAATACTCTACAATGGGAACGCGTTAAAAATTATGAAATGAATCAGAAAGTCAAAAAAAGTGTGTGTATCAGCTCAAAGACGCGACTGGATTTTCTAAGAATGATTATCGTGATATTGGAAAAATATATTTATCTGTGGCTCAAAACACGTTGCACTGTAAAACGTCATTCTCAGAACAGGTCAGCGTTACTGTTTCATACGATTTCACTTGCCATATTATTTTATACCATTTTCCTTACATCGTTTCGTATGCAGAAAATAGTAATAGAAATAAAAAAGTGCGTTTGTACTTATGTACACACGTATGAAGTTATACTTCATTGGCTAGCTAGCTTTTGTGATGGTGTGCGCGTATATCGTAAAAATTTACTCTTATCATTTTTCATTACAAAGAAGTAAATTTTTTAAATAGTCTTTATCGCTCTATAATCATAATCACATCCAGTGTGCCTACTTATATACTTTACACAAACTTTTGCTTGTAAAACGTTACAAAAAGTAGCACTAAGCAACAGCAAGATTAAGATAAAATAAATAAAAAAGTACGATGTCTCAAAAAGAGCAGCGGAACAGTGCAATTTCTTAGGACGTAATCGTGGTAAAACGGTATGACATGCGTGAGCATTAATCTGTGTTGCTCCCCGCGTGGGAACCCGACACACGGTCATTATGGCCTGATCACTGAACAAAAAAAAAAAGAATAACCAAAGTCGCTTAAAATACTCGTCGTGCTACATTGTATTACCAAATTGGAGGGGTAATTGTTTTTTTATTTCGTTTAATAATCTGTTCATAAGTGAAATTATATCGAAAATAAGAAATAATATGTTTTTATTTTTATTTTTGTAACCCGCCTGCGCAGCGTGGTGACTATGGGCAATAGACACGAGTTCACGCCATTTTTGGTGCGAACTTTTTGAGGCCTATGTCCAGCAGTGGACTGCGATAGGCAGAAGTGATGATAATGTGATGAAGGCTTATAGCTTTACCTGTCGCAACGAGATCAAATAAGTATGTCCACTCTATTTCCACAAAAGTCATTGGGAGTGACCACCTCAATCTTCCCATGCTTCTTCCCATACTGGAAGACATTACTCGTGTGATCACTCACATAATAAACCTCTCACTTACGCGCAGTCTCTTCTCGTCATTGTAGAAGAAAGCATTTGTCATATCATCAACAAAAGCCTCGAATCCCGACAGTCTACCCAATACCGCCCTATATCGATCCTTCATATTCTATCCAAAGTTATTGAATCAATGGGTCATCAACAATGCCCCTCCCATCTGGCTTCTGCTCGCGGAGGATATTCGCAGTGCAATGGATAACATCAAGCTCACTGCAATGGTCCTACTTGATGACTTTAGCTGTGCTTTCAACTCTATTGACTTTGACGTACCTACTAGTTATTGACTTTGACGTACTAGTTAAAACTTTCCGAGCGGTAAACATTTCTCCTACTGTTTTAGTCTGTTTTCAAAAGGTCATTAGTGTGTCATGCTTGAACACAGAGGCAACTAAAACTTTATACTCGTAGATAAGAACACTATATTTTTGCTTATGGCCTAAACAAACGTTTACTAAAAATATTACGGCTATTATCTAAAATGTAGGCATTATATTGCTAAACTAAGGAACAGACCAAGGTGTGTCTGATGAAGATATTTAAAAATAAAAAATAATATGGTAGAACCGGGAGAGATGCCGCAGTGGGATAGATGCCTCATGTTCTAAAAACCTAACATCCCGAACTCACAAATAAAAATTAATCGCATAAGTAGGAGTCGAAGTCACCTTAGTTCGTTAGTTAGTTTTTAAGGTTGTATAATTTTATAAATAGTAATAAATTCCGTTATATTTTTTATCACGTCAATATTCATTGAGTTGGTCATTGAGTCTGCATATAGTTGTAAATAGATGCTATTTTGTTTATAATTTATTTTAAAAATACGTGGGCATCTATCCTAATCACAAAGGATAGTTGCCCTGATTTTTTGAGGTATAGGGCGTCTATCCTTTCATTCACTATATACAGAGTAAGTTTATATGTTTAAATTTTTTTTGTGTCTGTTATATTTTTTATGTATTTACGTATATTTATGTTTGGATGTTTTACTGATTCTAGCAGAACTATGTCACGAAAATATAAAAGAAAGGAAGAAATGCGAGCTCGAATATGTTCTTGGACTATAGAAAACCTGCAGTCAGCTTTCGATGAGAAAGTATGATTGTGCAATGTGCATGTTGACACTTGATATGGATATTTTAGACCAACAATTAAGAATTTATACTTTTGCTGAATAAATGCTTGTAAAATTTAGTTAAACAAAACGCTTTAAAAGTTTAATTAGGTATAGTAATCCGTGTGATATAAAAATTAAATTCTAATTATAACAATTAAAAGATATAAAAAAACACAAAATGTTTTTCATTACTATGACCCATGTTTCTTGGGAGACAATCGATGTTTTAGGAGTAGAACTACCTAACATTTGGTTTGGGTTTTTCGTTTACACGGTTTAAAGGGCATCTATCCTACTCACTATTTTCATGGTGGGGCAACTATCCATATAGGTAGGCATCCATCTGATTTCTGCTTAATCTGCGTTGGGTAGGTAAAAAAAAATAGTAATAATTCAACATAAAGGATTTAACTAGCTATATCAATAAAAATTATTCGTATAAAAATCATATTTTTAAAATTAGGTGGCTATTTCAAAAAGTGAGGCATCTATCCCGGTTTTCCCCTATGTATATATAGAAACGGGAATGCATTCTGGAGATGATATCAATTTTATTAAACTGAGGTTAAAAAAACAGGTTGTTAAGTCATAATAAAATACCGGGAAAACACCTGTTATAACATATTTAATGAAATAATACTAGATATTAACTTTAAAAAACGTTAAAATTACTGTTATTTTCTATTCTATATTAGCACGCGCCGCCTTTTTTTGTTATATTTTTATACATTTTTACGTTTCTGATAATTTCTGCAAAGCAATAATGGGTCGTGGATGTTTAATAGAGGACCATAAAGTAGCAAATCCATATGCCACAAGAAAATTGCTTGTTGGTATCTTGTATTTTTGTATGGGGTGACCATAATATTATTAATAGAAAACAGGATTCACACGCTATTTATAATAATTGAATCAACTATCTATTTACTAACTAGTTCAGAATTATTGTTACCACTATTTTTTGATTGCCGAAGTTGGTCTAACTTCTTAAGCTTTAATTTGTAGCATTTAAAAGTTTGTTTATACCTAGTTATAATTGATAGATACTATTTGTAGACCAATCAATTCCAAGGGCGTTGTGCTTCCTAAGACATAATGTCTTTATAAATATACGCTATATAATCGTAAGCTATCTAAACAATACTTTTTAGTAGTTTTTCCTCTTTACTGACCAGCTATGGGTGGCAGAGATTATATCAAGGCAAGGTAAACACATGAGAACCAATGTGAATAAATTGATTTTTGCTTCTATTTCAACAAATATTTCGTCAGTGGTGACACAGCAATTGACTTTCGCGCTAGTGATAGGGGCATTTGTCCCACCCTAACTCAAAGGCAATTTTTTTTACCACTAGGTCGACAAACAAGTGTACGATTCCCCTGATGGTAAGCGATTCCCGTGGCTTAGGGCCTGCAACATCACAAGCAAGCGCGCTGCTCAGGAGCTTTAGTCACTCACCACATGAACATAGCAGTGCTTGTAAGCAGTAAAAAACCTCTACAAATTATTATTGTAGTTGTGGAGGTAGTATAAGTACATGAATAGTTGTAGTAAATAAAAATAATTTAATTTTCTACTTCTTCCCGATTTTTACATTTATTTGTTTTTGTCCCACCTTTACAAATTTCTGAGTACTCCAAGGTTTAAGGTCTGGGTGTTGTGTCTCCAGATTCTCGAGAAATGATTCTGAGGCTCAACATGTAGTAAGCGTTCGTTTGAAAGAATTAAAATTGTTAGTGAAAAACCTACAAACAAAAAAGTTTATCATCAAACTGTCCACTGTTACACCAAAACCTATCCTCCCTACAGCCGTCTCTAACGACGGTCAGCGTTCTTAATCTCCGTCAGTAATTGCTCCCACTTTGGCCATCATAAATCATACACCTAATTAGATAAAGGGACCTCAGGTCGTTATGATGATAGCGGTTTTTAGAAAAACTTTAATTTTGTATCGAATTCATTGTATTAATATCGGTATACCTACCTATAAGGCTATAAGGATGTTTCGGTCGAATTGATAGATTTTTTTAAAGGTTACCGCTATTAAGTACTACTAGGTAAGGGGGTTCGATTGGCTTTAATTATTTTGGAGATAGAGAGATTTCTAGTTTTGTCTAGGAATGAATTGCAATTAAGTTTATTACTTCACGAAATAATTATATTATATAGTTATAATATCGATATGTTGCCATTTTTCGATTCAATTGATAGTTTTTTAAAGGTAGTTATTATTCCTAGGTACCTACTAGGTTAAGGATTTCGATGTCTTAAATAATTTTTTGCGTATATATAAATTTTTTTTTTTGATTTCCTTTTTAAGTTAAAGTTATAATTAGGCCCTATAAACTATTTGAGCGGGCAAATTTCATACTAGCCTATATTTCTACGTGAATATATCATTTTTATTTAACAATACGAATACAGTGAATACAGAAATTTACAAAAAATTATGCGTGTACAATGTTCATATACATAGGTTTCGGAGATACCTTTTTATTCATAAGTATAGGAGCAGATGTATAAGTTTTCTTTAGGAAGGAAGTTTTTGTTATACTTTCTTAATGAAGTATGGAATAATATACATAGTATCGCTTTTAAAATACAGATAATTTTTTTTTTATTACCTACATGAGAGTTTACTATACAAAAATAATATTACGTAATTTAACGGAGAATTTATACAGCGCTTCAAACGGTCGTCAGAGGAGACCTATTATTTATGGGTAGTTTATATAAATTTATTTGTTATTTTTGCAGTGCAATGGTCACAGCACTGGTTTGGGGCTGTTGCGCTGGCGGTTGCGGGTTAGATCCCCGCACATGACAAACATTTGTATTGGTCATAGAGATGTTTACCGTGGTCTGGGTATTTGTGCAGTCCTCGTAGGTCTCTACCACTGCGCCTCGGAGAGCACGTTAAGCCGTTGTTCCTGGTAGTTATCATGTACACTTGATAGCTATTATTATTTGTTATTCATAGTAGGGAATATATCCACCGACCTGCATTGGAGCTACGCGATGGATTAAGATCTGATCCTTCTCCTACATGGAGGCCTATGCCCAGCGGGTGGTGAGCAGTGGGGTATTACAGGCTGATTGATCACGATCATTATCCATTACTGTGTCCAGGGTCTTCGATTCTGGCACCAGCATGATTTTATATCTAGTAGATCAACGGTAACAAATTCATTTTTGTATATAACCAATCTTCTTGAAAACACTGATATTAAACTACAAATTGTTGCCATATACACAGACTTCTCCAAGATGTTTGACAAAATAAATCACGCATTAAGTATTTGTTAAAAAACTGAGAACAGTTGATTAAGTGAGACTTTGTTAAACTAGCGTGTAGTAGGTTAGCGGATATGCTCCCTACTAAGACAGACGACTTTACGTGCTCTCCGAGGCACGGTGAGAAGACCCAAAACGATAGACATTCAAACTGGAAAGAAATATTTCTACACAAACAAATATCCATCTCGAGCGGGAATCGAACCCGCAAACCGTCGATGCTTTATGTACCACGCGCACCACTACATCAGAGCGATTGTTGATAAAATGTATATAGCTCTATAACTAGTAACAGTCCGCCCATTGTACTTCACAGTCTGTAACTATCTTTATGCTTTGTTTGTAATATAAGTGCAACGGTAAACTTAGGTATAATCAGGTGGGTCGTATGATTTTTAGCTTATTACCCTACTCGTAGGCGAAAAGTAATAGCTATTTCAAATGTAACGTGAACGATCCTAAGGGTTTTAAGTTTTTTAGTAAACCAAAAAATGGTATTAATAAAATATACATAAAAAAAAAATTAAGACATCTTTTGCAATAGTCCATTGGTAGCAAAAAAGCTAGTTTACTTTTTAACCGACTTCAACTCCGTCGCTTATGGACCGATTTCGATAATTCTTTTTTTGTTGGAAAGGAGATATCCCTAGTTTGGTACCATGATATGGAAACCAGGATCTGATCATGGGATCCCAGAGAAATCGAGGGAAACTCTCGAAAATCCGCATAACTTTTTACTGGGTGTACCGATTTTGATGATTTTTAATTTAATCGAAAGCCGATGTTTATCATGTGGTCATATTTAATTTCGTCGAGATTTGATTACAAATTTTGGAGTAATCTTTGATAATGCGTATTTACTTGACATTTTTTTTGTCTACCTACGTTGTACTACTTGTCGATATAACTGAAGTCGGTTTTTCTTCGTTTGCCTGCAAACACAATTATTCAACCCTTGCTTTAGAACTGTGATTCAACAAACAATAACATATAAAGTAATTATTATATAAGCATCATAGTTCATAGTAAATAATAAAAATACAACAAAAATCTTCGTAATAAACAGTTAAAACGGACAATGGTATGTAATATTTCAGGACGATCGCGGATCAGCGCATCGGCGCTCGGCACGTACGCGCCGCTATCGGCCAATCGCGGCCGAGGGCGGGAACGAGCGACGTTTTGAAAAAAGGACTTCGATTGTTTCTTTAGATAATTTCTTCGACAGAATGTACGACAAGTTTTAATTATAAAGCATTAAATTTATATTTATATATTAACTGACCGGACAAACTATTGTCCTGCGAAGTGTCAAACGCATGAATATGGAATATTAATTACTTTTTATGAAATTTTTTCAATAATTTTCTTAACTTTTTTTTAAACCTTCAAGGTATTAGGAAAATAAAAAAATAGTAAGGTCGTTTTCTAGTTTTACAATACATTTAGCGATTAATTTTTATTTACCTAAATCGATTCCGTGTTCATGATCAGGACAAATACTTAATATCAGAGACTTTTTTTGTAACCTTAAAATAGTTCTCCAAAACGGATTAGATAATACGACAGGCAAACGAAATGTTGAACATCCTCTATCCAGATGGACCGATGACTGGAAGAGAGTAGCTGGAAGTAACTGGATGGCGAAAGCGAATGATCAGTTCTCGTTGCGTACCCTTGGTGAGGCTTACGTCCAGCTGTGGACTGTAATACCTAGGCTGATGACGATATGTAAATAAACTAACTTTGTATCTATATCTATTTCAAAAATGTTTCATATCGTCTTATACCTAAGTGAATACTACTAGTATGTGATAAACAGTGTGGATACGAGCCAGAGATATGAAATTAAACTAAAGTAACTAATCTAATTTGTAAATTAAGTTGAATAAATAAGTGTATGTGTATCTCGAGCTAAACATAAATTTATCCTTCCTTTACTTGGGTCGGATTGGGTTTGGTTTGGATGAAATGGCTAAATAGCCATTAGTCTGCCCATTGTAAGTAGTTCACAGTCTGTATCTTTCTTAACATATGTTTAATATGTAAAACGTAATTATGGTGTAGGCACAATACTGTATAAATAAATAAGTCATATACTTATTATTTTGTATATCCACTCTCCTTATACAATAATTAAGAATGTAAAGGATTTGTTACTTTGGAACCTAAATTGATATATTTACTGAAGGAGGTTATTTTCTCATCATCATCATCATCACCATCATCACTTCAGCCTATCGCAGTCCACTGCTGGACATAGGCCTCCACAAGCTCGCGCTAAAAATGGCGTGAAACTTGTGCGTTGCCAATAGTCACCACGCTGGGCAGGCGGGTTGGTGACCGCAGGGCTGGCTTTGTCGCACCGCAGACGCTGCTTCCCGTCTTCGGCCTGTGTATTTCAAAGCCAGCAGTTGGATGGTTATCCTACCATCGGTCGGCTTTTTAAGTTTCAGGGTGGTTATGGAACTGTGTTATCCTTTAGTCGCGTCTTATGACATCCACGGGAAGAGAGGGGGTGGCTATATTTTTTACTGCCGTAGCCACACAGCATATTTTCTACAAAATATTAAACTAACTATAACTTAACTGTCCCTTGAAATGAAGCAAGTAGTTTAGTACACTAATCTATCTCGTATTACATGTGCCTAAAGACGCAATTAGATTACAAAATTTTAATAATATGTTACAGAAACGTCTCACATCGTTCACAGTTAGTACTACGCTCAGGTCGCTATAATAGCAGGGCTGACACAACTTGATTTTCCGAAAATACTTTTTTACGATAGCTCGATTCAATAATTCTCCAGAAAAATGTCAAAAATTAAACTCGTAAGGTGGGTAAGGTACTCGTTTACGAGTTTACAATTACACAATCACTGTAGGTATTGTATTCATATGTATATACTTAGATATAATTTTAATACACAAATTAACGTCTAAACTCTATCTACTTTTTATAAATAAATTAATTTGCTTTTCTTTCTTTTGGTAAAAAAATCCGAAAATCCTTAAAATTATTCCGAAGGTTTTCAAAATATGAGCAAACCCGAGAAAACTCGAGCAGATGACAGCCCTAGTCGTATGTGTATAGTATAGACACTCGTATGTGTACCGGAGCACGCACAAAAATCATTACTCATTAATATCCGGCATTTAAATGACTGCCCGGTTTTTTGTTAGCAATCTTTGTAATTGCTTTAATTGTTACTAACATTTTTGTATAATCAAGGATGAATGATAGACGAATTGAGCAACATCCTATGCGTTATGTGTATTTAACTATCTACGTTGTTTTTAGGTTTCTTATATACACACCTACTGGCAAAGAAAATATAACTTATATAAGGTAAAAAAGGCTATCTGGAACAATCAAATATTTTTCATAACAATTTGGTGCAATTGGTTCCAGATGTTATAAGTCTTTTGGGTGGAAAGGGTTTTCTTGATCAATTTTATTGTTATATAAATAAATTGTCTAATTTGTAAAGATAAATGAAATTAATGCTATACCGTAAATTTCATAAAATATTTTTATGACTGATATATTAACTATTGAGTATTTCCAGTACCTACTAGTATCTGCAACAAATTCTTACTTATCTATAATTTAATTAATAACCTTTTTTCTACTCATGTCTGGATTTAGAAATTCAACGAAATAGTTTTCCAATAACTGCAACGATTGGCGTGCAACGCAGCGATAATTGTCCGACAACCGGTTGTTTGTCAAAGCCGTTATTGAGTCAATGCAATCAAATTTGGAACGCGTCCATTAGACGCGTGCCAAGATGGCGGCCGTGTTAGCACATCGCAGTATAATACGTTAAGCAAATGTCTGCCGCTAAACTGATTGGCGGCCAATGAGTGCCATTAGCATGGAAATGCCATATTCGGGCCACAATGACTCAACGTGACACGGCTGCAACCAACCGATCTTGAGCTGTTACGATGAACGCCCTTTTCACATCTACTCGTACAGAGTGGTTTCTTTTTAAGTTGGGAGCTGTAAAGGTTGCAAAAGCGCAATTAAAATTCATTAGCGTTGTGTTGCTTGGTAGAGCGGTAATTTTATGTCTGTTTTGTTTTTATTTTCGCTTTAAAATTATTGTTGGACTTGTCGTTCATAAACTCTGAGGTGATTGCGTAAAAAGTTTGGTATGGACGGTTCGGTTACCTTTCGTGTTATTAGTTAAACATTAGTCCAGTGCCAATTCAACAGTCGTTTATCCAGAGAAGAAAATGATCATCAAAATAAAAATAAAATCATTAAATGCATATGCACTTAATGATTTATGTTATTTTTATATTTGACTAGATCTAATATATAAAATTCTCATGTCGCGGTGTTTGTAGTTAAACTCCTCTGAAACGGCAGGACCAATTCTCATGAAATTTTGTGTGCATATTTGGTAGGTTGGTAGGTTGGCTAATACAAGTATCTATCGTGAGCGGGAATTGAACCCGCGACCGCCAGTGCAACAGCAAGTGCTATTACCGCTGCGCTAACGCGTCAATATAATATGGTCATACTATCAACGATACCTACCTACATAGGAGAAAGAGCAATAATTTACGCAAATTGCGAATAATCATTTATTAATGGTGTCACAAGTTTTTTTTTAACTTTTTCCTACTTATATACATACATACCTACAGTTTTAAAATACGCTAAATATTGCATTAAAAATAAACAGAAACAAATACATTAACGGATATTTCTCTTAATCTCTTTTAAATTATTATCATTCGATGAAAATTGATAAATAAATAGTGTTCCATATTTTAGCATACTACAACTGCAATGCTGCGAATCCAACAAAGTTTAGAATGGTAGGTACATACGAGTACACGCAGTCCCGCACCTACTACCCAATGATTCCCATCCCGGAGTTTCCTGCCCACGTGCTAATTGGTAATAATTGATGTAGCGAGGGCCACCCGCGTCGTATGTATTTTTAGAACTAAGTACAGAGACCAGTATTGTCGGTGTTGGGATTAGAAAAGAAATACCATAAAAATCTGTTGTATTTGTGCATTCTTTTTGGAGTGCTCTGTTTCATGACTATGGTTTAACAGTAGTTATTATTGAATTACTTTGGTTTGTAACATGTGTAGTCACATTGTAAATTCTTTGCGTCGATAGAAGTTTTTTATCTGTTGGGCCATGAAATATCTTAAAATAATTCTTTACAAAACGTAGTGATTCTTTACAAAATAAATTGTGATAATATTACCGATTAGCGGTTTTAGCGGTCGTTACTCATAGTAGAAAATCTCCCCGCCAACCTACAATGAAGCAGCCTGGTGGATTAAGTTCCGATCCTTCTCCTATATGGAGAAAGACCAATTAATAAATGAAAAGTTTGCCGTAGGTGGTAAATAAAATTTAGATTTAATTTCATTTATTCCTTTTATTTACCGGCATAAAATCTAAATCTATAACTGTCACTGACCATCTATAAACGTATATAGAACAATTATTCGTTTAAAGTAACGACCGAACATTCCTCATTCGAACGTGAAAGCGGGTTCTCAACGACATCGACAGCTCAACAATAACTCATGACACTGCCTCCCTCGTTAGCGCTCTGTTCCGAGTTCAAATTTTAAATTCATCGCGAGTCATTTGCTCTTGCTTGCGATTGCGCTGCGCGGGACACGTGACGTCATTAGTCAAGATGTTATTGTGGGCATGGTTCGTGTTGATATTTTAATTTTAATAAAATCAACCTACTTTATTTGTTATAGTTTTGAATTTCATGTTAATACATCAGTGTCAGCGGTAAGCTAATTTTTAGCTATCTCACGGGTCCGGGAAAGATCACTAGGTCTAAAAATCTATTCCAAATACTTATCTAAATACTTTTGAAACATTTCAATAACTTAAATAACTGTTGCGCTGAATACTCGCACATGACAAACATTTGTATTGGCCATATAGATGTTTACCGTGGTCTGGGTGTTTGTGCAGTCCTTGTGGGTCTCCTCACCGTGCCTCGGATAACGTTAAGCCGTTGATCCCGGTTATTATCGTGTACATCTGATAGCGATCGTTACTTATGGTATGGAATATATCCGCCAACCCGCATTGGAGCAGCGTGATGGATTAAGCTCTTATCCTTCTCTTACATGGCGAAAGAGGCTGAAGCTCAAATAGGTACCTACGTATTCTCATTCACAACTTCGCTTGATCATACATCGCTTCAGCTTGTAATATCCCACTACTGGGTATAGGCCTGATCATACATAGCAGCTGAAAATGTCTTTGAAAGATTTTTTTGCGTTTATAATTATTGTTTTTAATTCGCATATACTACATATTTCCCATTTACGTCTACAGGCAATAAGTTAGTTTTTAAACAAGTGCCATCTAATAGTGATACTAATTGACGTATTTGCGCTTACATTTATATCTACTGCTATTTAACGTATTCATTACTTTAATAAAAAATACCTCGGTATAAAGTTTAGCAAAAATATCAAAACGAATTAGTCCTACTATAGTACGTAGTATCGGCGGCAGAATGTCGCGGGCGCGGCGGCGACATGACGAATGGCCGCAGAACGTTCCAAATTTAAAATCTGCCGCGTAACGCCAGCGTTAATGGCATTGTTTATGGAAGCGTTCCCGCGTAAACCTGCCAGTGACTTACGAATTTTCGCGGCTGAGCGAACGTATTCCTTGGCCTTGTGATTTACGAGTAGGTACTTAAAATGACTTTAGATATTTTAAACTTCGATTTTTTTTATAGCAAGGCTTCATAACTTGATAGTGGCATTCCACTCTAGCCCTTGAGAAAAAAACAAAAAAAAAAAACGTGTACACCTATTATCCACATATATACCATTACATATGTACCTACCATTTCCTCTGCCCAAAGGTTGCCTGGAAGAGATCGCTCTTTAGCGATAAGACCACCTTTTTTACTTATCTCCTGTTTTTATTTTTGTGATTTTGCTCACTATTGGTGTACAATAAGGAGTTTTTATTATTATTATTATTATTACTTAGATACATATATTTTGGTGCCTCCTGAAACGGTCTCCTGAAACTCCTGAACGGGTTGCCTCAATTTGACCTCCTCAAACTGAAGCTGAATCAGTAGATACTTGTATACAAAAATGAAGCTAAATATAATATTTTTACAAAGATTTATCCGTTCTATTTTTTTTTTATTCTTTATTCTGTTCTATTAAGTAGGAGAAATATCCTGACCCTTTCAATGTCATTTTAAAATTGCTGCAAGGTTATCTCGTTCGCAGCGGGAATCGCTTTAGATACGCAGCGGAACGGACGGACAGGCGAATTAGGAAAGATAACTAGAAACTTAGATTAACTTGTTGAGAACTGTTATTTATAATAGAATCTGTGTTTAGCTCGGTTTAATTAAGACGTGTATTTAACAAGAGGGTATGTAGTAGGAGAGGTTTTGAATCTTTAACTTTTGTATTAAGGCTTAGATACGAATGCATTTCTATGGATATATGTTTAACTACGAAAGTAATTTTTTTATAATTTGTAAATAATTGTTTTAAATTTGTTTCATGATAAAATATTATAAATTATGGTTTTATGACAATATAATTTTTATTCTTCTACGCATGGCTTTATTTAAATTTAATCAATATTTTACTAAATTACGAAATTAACTAGTCTAAACCATCAATTTACCTACATGATATATATAGCTTTATAAAGGTAAATTAACACCCTAAATTTCAAGGTTTGCGTTGAAATATTAAAAAGTACTTAAGCCAAAAATAGAATACCAATACGACCAAAAATATAGGTAGGTATGCTTATTCTGTGTGAAAATTTACATAAGTAGTTCTTGATAATTTGGCTTAGTAAAAATATTATGTTTCATTATCTGCCAACCCGCAGTGGGTAGCAGTGTGGTGGAATAAGCTCCGAACCTCACGGTCACCGCTCCTAGATGGAGAAAGAGTCCTATTGCCCAGCGGTGGGATATTGCATTCTGAATCAATCAATATTGTGGTCCTCGTTCTTCTAAAGTGGTTATTTGAATACGAGTGTTGGGTAGATATATAGCTATCTAATACGTACCTAGTCCATTTAAAAAGCAATGTTGCACAATGTAAGTACATTTCAAAACAAACGATAGTGTAATTTTCATGAAACGAAAACGTAAGCCAAACATATCTCATTGAAGTGGAAAGTACGAGAAAAAATTCTCCTACCGCCGTTAACCCGAGCTCATAAACCCTAAAAAACAAACTGCGCAACCCTTACCGAAGTTAACCCTCGGCATAAAAATAAAACGACAATAAGGTGAAGTATAAAAGTGTCCGAGTCGAAATGAAATGGAATGCAAATGTGAATGAAATAAATAAGCAGGGTTTGGAGTAGCACTTCAGTTGCGATGGAAGGGGTTCAGGATTTGTTGGCCCGAGGACACGGCAATCGTTTATTCAATTTTACGGTTACTTACTAGTGTTGCTCGAGAGATTTTATTTGTATCTTATACTATTAAACGAGCAATTCTTGTATATATACATACAGAAATTTAGTATGCAGGGGATTTCGGGGGAGATAAATAAATCTAGCTAGGATTTATTATTAGAAAATGACGTTTTATCCCTGTTTTTAGGCAATGAAAAAATGGCTTCAATATTGTTAGAATACGAAGGTGAATTTCGCATATTTTATCAATATGTAATACATCAAAATTAAGTATGATTTCCAAAACACACGATTTACAAAAAATACCGAGCTAAGCTCGGTCCTCCAGGTACTGTTTGCATTAAGTGCCATCTAATTTATATGGAAATAAAAATAAACAAGTTGTTACCTAAAGCAAAAGTTATGATATTCTTTTTTTCTACATCGAGGAGCGTAGGTACTTTACAATTAAAATCTCTAGATTCGTACAAGTTCAGTATTATTCTTTAAAAAGGGAAATGCTATATAGGAAATTCTATTAGGTACTAAATCAAGTATAAATAATGGCTTATTATGTACAATTGTCATCTTAAAACTCTTGATATTTCAGCAACGTTGCAGACGCTGCGATAATGGACGGGTCACCCAAAGGATCGGCAATTTACCCTACGATTTATTGACTAATCGATTAGCCGTAATATACCACTGCTAGGCAAATGCCTCTGTCCCGATACAGGATTAGGATATTTTCTCCATTTAAATAATAAGAGAGGTTATACCTAGGACCTTGACATTGTTACTTAAAGAAGGTAAATAAAATATTAACTAAGTACCATAAAAAAACTCGTGCGATTTTACCAAATGTGATTTTTAATCTTCGACCTTTGTTTCGGAGTGGATTCGACTCAGTTTTACAGCTGGCCGTTACATTTTATAGCTATGGTGATTGACCTTATATACTATCTACCTTTGGGTGAATGTGAAACAACATTACTTTAAATTACAGCGAAGTTTACATACTCTCATATCATTTAATTAATTGCTTTGCTCTTCAGACGCAGTGGTAATTTAATTTGGTTCGGTAGGACATCTTATTACCAAATCGCATAGACAACCGGTAAGTATTCTTGTTGAATTGAATATGGGTTAATGCAATAATTTCTTTTAACATTGGGTTATACATTTACATTATTAAAAATATCGCTTTAGTCGTTCTTAGGTTTTTTATTTTGTATAGGTATGGTATATCAACGAGAAAACAGATAGACAAATAAAATTTAAATAGATTAGAAACATGTATATATAGATAAATAAATTGTTGTCTATACCTATATTATATTTATTTTAAATACCGTTGTCCATTAGCTGGACTTGGCTTGTAGCAGGGTCTAGCTGTCAACCTGTTAGCTAGAAAAATAGGTACCTACTAGATACGCACAAACGCAACAACATGCATTTTAGCATAGTGTTAGTTTGACTTTCTCCGTTTTCCAACCATATCCAACAACCATACATACACAACCATACAACAACCATAACCAACGTCAAAATACAGACAATTCATTTTGCCTGTTTATTCAGGGGTCCATCTTAACACATAAAATTTTATACAGAATACAATTGCCTCTACATCACTGATCCCTCGAACTTCCATTACAATCAAACACTTTTATTGTGTGTTAAAGGTTACGCTTTACTTTGATTTCATTAAATGAAAAGTTACTACTTTTTTGTAATATTAAACAGTTCGTTTAAAGAAATTCCTATTCATTAAGCGACATGACAAGTAGGATGCGATATTGCTATTTCATCGTTTTCCAATTGTTGATCTGATGCGTTTATTGTGCGTCTTTTTTATGAATTTTTAATTTCAATACATATGTTATTAAGTTACTTTTGTAACTGAATTATTTACTGTTTATTGTTTTCTAAACTCGGCAAATTAAATTAATTCCTTTAATTTTGGCAGAGGCCCTTTTAAAAAAAAATGTTGATATTTAAGGGACAAGGGTTATGGGCAAAACACATGAGTTTACGCCGTTTTTGGCGTGTGGCCACTTGTGGAGGCCTATGGCCAGCAGTGGACTGCGATAGGCTGAAGTGATGAGTGACTATTTATTTCAAACTATTACTCAGATACACATATTTAGTTAGTTTTTATTTAGGTATGTGCTTATTTCAGAAACACAGCTTATCATCAAGTCAACGAAATATATAGGTACCTACCTATCCACCTAATTCTGATTCTGGTTCTGATTAAGTAAATAAAAAAAAATTATAATATCCATACTATAAATGCATAATACATAAGAATTAGGTTCGCAATAGGTAGGTATGTGGGTCACATGAAAGGGACAAGTATTAAAAGGGACACTGATTTACACAGTACATTACCTACTAGCTGTGTCCCGCGGTTTCATACACGTTAATTTCAGGGGCAAATAGCCTATGGCCTTCTGCGGTAAATGGGCTAACCAACACAAAAATAGTTTTTCAATTCGAACCAGTAGTTTCTGAGATTAGCGCGTCTAAACAAAACCACAAACTTTTCAGCTTTATAATATTAGTAGGTACCTATAACTAGCTACTAACACACTCAGATATTGGTATATCTACATAAACAGTAGGTTACTTACCCAATAGTTCGTCGTATTCAAAATTCACGGTAAAAAAATAACCCAAATACAAGAACCATACCGTCTGTTAATTAATCTCAATACACAGAAATCGCGCGTTACCGAAGTTTCGAGTATCGATTCGAGTTGTGGAACTTTTCGTTGGCTATTAATAAGCGGTGATTTTTTGCATTCGCTCCCCGAAGTTTATGTTTGTTGGCTAATTGGAGTTGGGCCGAGTTACGACAATTTGTTCGAGTGCTACGTGACTACGTAATTAGTTAGGAAGGAAGGTAGGTATCTATCTACCTAGGTTTACTCGGCAGTCTTTGGACTGTTGATCTGAAGTGCTTGGTGTGATAAAATGGACACAGATTAGTAGGCTACTATCCATGTGGTTACTATCCGTCTATTTGCCAAAGCAAAATTGATCCTATTTACCTTAGGTCGGTACCTACCTAAATAACTATTTGAAAAAATTGAATAAAGAAAAACAAACAATTTTCCCGACTGCATGGTAGGTATGTCTTTTTGAGATAAACTTAGAATCTACGTAACAGATTTTATGTTGTTTACGCCTATAGACACAATCGTTCGTTAGAAATATTTACCTAGTGGTCCCTACCGATAATTTGTTAAGGTATTGTGTAAAATTTGTTAAAATGTGATTATAAATAATGAAAGTGAAATAATGATTCCGAATTTCTAGGTATAGAAAAATAATTACTAAATATTGTTTAAATAGGTAGTTACACAGATAACGTACCTACCTACCCACTACAGATACATACCTACCCCGTACCTTCATACAGGTAACTTTAAATTTGTCACAATATGAGTAAAATAATAATAATAATATTATTTATTGCACACCATTAAAAGATACAAACAAAAGTAGTACAGTTAGAGGAAGATGTACAAAGGCGGTCTTATAGCTAAGAATGCGATTTCTTCCAGACAACCTTTGGGTATAGTAACTGTCTATCTATACTCATTATAATATAATAATAATAATAGGTAATATTATTTATCTAAACACACGTCCCGAAAGCGAGATAATGGCACGGAAGGCTGTCGCAGGGCGCAGCGCGGCGCCGCGTGCGCGGAACTATTGATTGAGGCACGCCCGCACCGGTGACAAATGTCCCGGCTAATTCGCGTTATTAGGTCACCTAGAACCGGATATAACCCGCTATAACCCTATGAATAGAGGGATATGAGAACTAAATACGATAGTGTTAAATCAGTTTTTCATTAATCATTTATGGTGGTAGAGATCCTTAGCCAAACACAAATTTTTCTTTTATTCTTATTGAGGTACGTTAGGTTCATGTTCCATTGTCACTGTACCATAAGTTACTATTTCATATTTACCTAAATGAATTTGTAGATACACCTACATATAAATGTAGGTAATTTAAATTTGTATTAACGTAGATTTTATGATAGTTTTCCAAAACTTGGAAATTCAAATTCAAATTCAAAATATTTTATTCAGCATAAAATTATTACAATTTCTTACTGAACGTCATGAGTCTACTACCAGTTCGGAAAGAAGAAGCCTCAGACCTGAGAAGAACTGGCGGAAGAAACTCAGCGGGACTAATATCATTTTTTTTTACAGTAATGTTTTTTTTCCCCAAAGCAAATCGAATTGAGCAATAATTTTATAAGTTGAAATAGCCTGGAAGCGATCACATCATTCCCAAGGCGTACTGTCTTCTAGAAAATCATTAATCGAATAATATCCTTTACTACACAATCGTTTTTTCACAATTTTTTTAAATTTAGCAATAGAAGCTTTTTGAACGTTTTCTGGGAGCCTGTTGTATAAGCGTATACATTGTCCATAAAAGGAATTACTGACTCGGCGTAAGCGAGTTACAGGCACTACAAGTTTATGTTTGTTCCTAGTATTAATGCTATGCATGTCACAATTCCTGGGAAATTCGTGTATATTTTTATGAACATACATAACATTTTCGTACACATATTGAGAAGCAACAGTCAATATTTTTATTTCTTTAAACTTATCTCTTAATGATACTCTAGGGCCTAAACTATAAATTGCACGAATAGCTCTTTTCTGCAGGACAAAAATAGTATTGACAGTAGCTGCATTTCCCCATAATAAGATTCCATATGACATAATGCTATGGAAATAACTAAAATATACTACGCGAGCTGTATCTACGTCAGTAATAAGTCTAATTTTTTTAACCGCGAACGCTGCAGAGCTGAGCCTATTCGCTATCCCCTCAATATGAAGATCCCACCGCAATTTCGAATCTATAGTGATGCCTAGGAATTTAGTGGACTCCACCGGTTTTAACATCTCTCCTCCCAATTCTACACCATTATCAACAAGTTTAACATTAGGTGTCGTGAATTTTATTAATTTTGTTTTTTTGTTATTTAATAATAAATTATTTGAATCAAACCAGTAGACAACCTTTGAGAGAGCATCGTTTACATCGTCGTACATAAGTAAATTACGTTTCACCTTAAAAATAAGTGAAGTGTCATCAGCGAACAATACTATCTCATGCTTGTCCTGTACAAAAAATGGCAAATCATTTATGTAAATAAGGAAGAGAAATGGGCCAAGGATAGAGCCCTGTGGAACCCCCATATCCAGAGGAGCCCCAGGAGATCTCTTACCATTTACATCAACCCTCTGTATTCTATTATTCAAATAGGAATTCAGGAGGCTGAGTGCCTTATCTCTAATCCCATAATGATGCAGTTTCCTGATCAACGTCTCATGGTGCACACAATCAAAGGCCTTGGATAAGTCACAGAATATCCCAAGAGCATCCTGCGACCTCTCCCATGCCTCAAAAATATTTCTAATTAGCTCAACACTAGCATCTGTTGTGGAGCGACCTTTTGTAAAACCAAACTGTTTCTTATGTAGTAGATTGTGTGCATTAAAATGCGATAACATTTGCCCGAGGATGATTTTTTCAAAAATTTTACTAAATGTTGGGAGTACTGAAATTGGTCTGAAATTATTAGGATCTAGGGTACTGCCTGATTTAAAAATAGGAATTACTTTACTGTGTTTCATTAGATCAGGAAACACACCATGTTCTATACAGCCATTAAATATAGTAGCTAGATGAGGTGCGACAACATCAATTATCGAACTAACGACTTTTACAGATAAACCCCATAGATCAGCTGTTTTCTTGACGTCCAGGCTTCTGAAGGCTATTATTATATCTTTGGGGTTTACAGGTTTAAATGTAAATATTACATTACATTCTTTAACGTTTTTCTTTAGCAAAATTTCGGCAATGCCTGGAGACGAATTAAGTGATTGCGTTGTTGAAAGCGGAATGTCAGTGAAAAATTTTTCAAACTCAGATGCAACTTCTCGGTCTGAGGTAACAAATTTATCATTGACATTTAACTTAAAATCGAAGCTGCGATCTGTGACTCTTCCACTTTCACAAGCAATTATGTTCCATGTCATTTTAATTTTATTATGCGCATTTCTTATTTTGTCTTTAATATACAAGGATTTTGCCATGGAACATACTCTTCTAAACATTTTTGAGTAGGCACTTATAAAAGAAGCAAACGATACACTATGATTATAGGCTTTTTCACTGTACAATTCATAAAGCCTTTGCCTGCTCTTATATATGCCAGTAGTTGCCCATTCACCAAATGTCAAGAGACCCCCTGAATTGACTGTTTTTGAAGTAAATATTGTAGAAAATTCAGTTTTTACTAATTTAAATAAAGAGTTATATAAGTAGTTAGGGTCATTAATGTATGATAAATAAGGAAGTTTTGCCACAATACTACCTCTAAACTTCTCCATACGTGTAGCACTTATAGGTACAAAGGTCTTTTTTAAAATATTTTTGTTGACATTTAAAGAATAAGAAAAGGAAGCTAACTGGCCACAATGGTCTGAGCTTAACTTATTAATAATAGCTTTAGAATAAGGTTTACAGTTTGTAAATATGTTGTCAATACATGTAGCACTAGTAGCAGTGATTCTAGTGGGTTCAGTAAATAAGTTATGTAGGTTATATGATAGAAGCATAGACTTAAATCTCAGACTTATATTAGAATTATCTAATAAATCAATATTAAAATCCCCACATACAACAATAGCCTTATTAGAATTATTTGATTTTAACAAAACTTCTTCCAATACTTTCTCAAAGTACTCATATAACCCACTAGGAGGTCTGTATACGCATACAACAATGAAGTGCTCAAGCTCTACGCAGGCTAATTCAATAGTTTGCTCAACAGAGAGGCTCACAATGTCTTTACGTTCTTTATATTTAAAAAGTTTACTTACAATTATTAAAGAGCCACCGCGTATAGCTTTTTCTCTGTTGAACATACTAGCTACCTGGTGACCGCTGAAGTTAAATATGGACTGGGAAATAGAGAGCCAGTGTTCTGTTAAACATAAAATATTGATATTTTCACCATTCATAAATAACTCCAGTTCAAGATCTTTACCTAGCATGCACTGTATATTTTGGTGCACCAAGTTTACAGTATATAAATTTTTACAACTGTGGGCTTTCCTTACCAAATTATTATGACATTTATCTGATTTAATGTCATGGATTATTAATATGCTAGAGGTTTCCTCTGTTGTCTTAATAATTAATTTAAATTATTATTTGGAACGGATTCCACGTCAGAAAATGTCATATTACAGTTTTGCTCAATATGAGCAGATATCAAAGTAACCAGATTATTGGCTATGTCAGTTTGTATATAATATGATAGCACAGATGCTATCTGTCGTTTAAAGAAAAATGGTAGGCTCAGCCTACTATATGTCAACATATAATTATTATTGTTCCATAAATTATTTATGTCAATAACATCAATTTTGTTACTTTTTTTAATATTTACATTTAAATACTTACAAGTAGTTATTGTGTGCATTAGATTATTAATGTCATATCTCAACCTATTTTCCTGTGGCAATTTAGCTAAATAAGGTAGTGTAAACAATAAAATTTTATTTATATTTAACTGATTCAATCTATTTAAAATGTTTTCCATTAGGTGTTTGTTTACATTACCCCTTCTCCCAATTAATAAAATAATAGTTGTGTTGGGACAGTGAGCCTCACTCAAAATGCTATTTACTATTTGATTATAAGTGGCTCCGGGCATGCAATGATTGATTACTCGCTGGCCCACACAAAAATCACTCAATAATACTCCCATACCTTTTCCTAACTCGTCACTGTAAATTTTTATTTTATTTTTTTCCTCAGGAATAGATATGGAATGTACAGGTAGTTGTACATTATAATATTTGGGGTCGGTGTGAGTCCCCGCAGGCCGAGTAAGGGATTCACTGGTTAAGCTAGTATCTATCTGCCCTGTTGGACCGGAGGCTGAAAGGTGGCATTCGCAATTATGATAATTAATAAAAGAGTCAAAACGCTCGAGGTTATTGTTGCCAAGTTTCACCAGGTCATCCATGGCAAATATGTGTTCAGCAATTTCTTTCTGAGCAGTACTGTATTTAGATGTTAATATTTCTAAACTATGCTTTAAATTTCCAATCTCAGACCGCAGTGAGCTAACATCCGCCTCATAGTCTTTTTTTAATATATTAATTTCTTGACAGTATGATATCATTTTTGTTTTAATTTCTATTTTCTCTTTACAAATATTATTATACTTTTTATAAATATTTTTTGTTTTTAAGAATTTGTGACATTTTTTGATGAGTTTATTAATTTTGATATATTTTTTTAATTTATTTTTACTTGGCATAGGGATGGTAGTGTTCGAGTCATCACTGGTCAAATCTATTACACTAATATTATTTTTCAAGTTTGAGACAGAAGACACTAAGTTTGGTGCGTTTTCAACCAATTCATTGTATAGACACTGGGTTTGAGAGGCTGTTAGACTATGGTTTATATTTTTAAGCTGAATAACTTGTTTATTTGCCTCATGCAGCTGATGTTTCAATTCACTGTTGAATTTGAGGGTTTCCTCATATTCATCTCTGCACTGGTCAAACCCATTGACTATTTTGAGAAGATTTTCATTTTCATTTTTTACATTAGTATATTCAGTATACATTTGTGACATTTGATTTTTTAATTCTGTATTTTTTTTGAAAATCTTCTCTAACTCCTTCTCATTTTCGTCTCTCTCCCTTAGTAATTGCTCACACTGTACCCTGTATGTCTTTAACTCCTGGAGCGCCAGCCGGAGTTGTTCCTCCGCCTGGCGCGCCTTGGATCCACGAGTCATCATTTTTATTTTTTTATGTTTAAGAATTTAGATAAATGTAACAATCTCTAACGTATGTACAGGTTGTGTGGACAATGTATTATACTCAACAATCTATGAAAAGATCAAGGAAAGAAATTACAATGACTACATGAATTACATGAATGGAGTTTTGATTATTTACAAAAGGAGTTGTTTCCTTTTCGAAATCAATAACTTCTTATAACAAAATAAAACACGTTTCTATTGAAAAAAAAATACGGTACATTACACAGTGATCTATGTGATTGTCAACTTCCCAATGAGTGATAAGAATGTTAAATTTAAAATTAGAACACGCGTGTGGGCGTGTTCCAACCAATAGCGAGTGTCACGCGCTGCGACACGGTGACACTTGCGGCCAATGAGGTCGTCGGTGACATTTCCGACCAACCGGCGTCGCCCGCCCACGACATTCGAATTTAGAACAAGTGTTTGAATTGAAAATGGAATGTGCGAGATTTCAGCCGCTTAGGAATATATCTAATTTTATAATTAGAGAGTTATTTGAAAGTGTTTAGTTTAAGACTAGTGTTTTTTCTATTTTTGTTTTTGATAGATATGAATTTATAATATAATACTTTTAAAACATAATAAGTAATAATTATATACTTTTATAATGAGGTGTTTTATAAAGTTTATACGATACAAAATGTCTTGGTTGAAAAAAAAAAACTTAAAAAAAAAAACAAACAAAGTGACACTTTCGACCAATGGCGGCGTGCCTCTCTATCATTGGCTAGACTATGGAATGTCAAGTAGATGTCACTTTCGTCAGACGATTAATCTGATCTTGTGCTTACAATATTTCTGAAGTAAAACTTTTTTACGCACGCTTGACTTAGGGAGTAAGCTCGAACGATCGTTACGAAAAGTGAGATCGAGTGAGGCGAACGAAACAAGAGAGGTTCGCGCACACACTTTCTTTCTCTCTTTCTCCCATAGCCAGTTCACAATATGAGTAAAATAATAATAACGTATAATAATAAATAATAATACGTTACGTTTCGTATATCTAAGACAAAGTGCAGGCCTATTGCTAAAGAATTTTAATTTCAATCGTGTGGTCTAAAGCAAACACGTTTTTTTGTTTTGGTAGTTTTTTATAGGTTTTGTTAAAAGATGAGATTATTAAACAGTTATTAAAGAATTATTAAATAGTTATTTCGGATTTGACTTGTATTTGAGTAAAATTTACAAGTTATGAATATAACTATTCACATAAAAGCATAAAATATCTAAGTACCAAAGTATTGAATTTGTTACCGTAGTTTTTTGGAGGTAGGGGAGAGAGGGGCTTGTTGTAACATTTTTCATGAAAACTAATATATCTTGAAATCTATTGATTATATTGCTACTAAATAAAGATGGATGGATGCTGTAACTCTTCCTCTACCCAATAAAGTAAAAATAATACCATAACTATTAGTCATTATTTTACAATCAATTATTTTCTAGAAGAAGTGCGGTGTTACAACTTACCTCGTGCTTGGGGCAAGTTGTAACATCTACCGGGGCAAGTAGTAACGACAAAAAAAACGACACTAATACCTGTAATCATTTATTCTTTGTTTATTTTAACAAAATTGACACCTTTTTAAAGTAGGTATTATGTAATTCTTATCAAAAATCAACTCAAATAGACTTTTAAGTAATCAACGCCTAAAAATTAAATAATTAACTGTTTTATGTACTTAAACACTACTTATAATCATCATTGCACTTTTATATCACAGTAAGTAATTAAATTATTTATATGTAAGGTATGCTTCGTAATTATCTCTTTTTAATATCTATCTAACAAATTATTGTACTTCTATAAGAATCAACATTTGGTAGGTTTCATTATAATTAAATTCAGTCTTCATCTGAGCAACAATTAATACAAATAAAAGAAATAGTGTCTCCTGTAACACATCCTACATGTGCCCACATCTTACAAATGATACACTCTACCCAATCTTCTTTATTTGAATCTGTGTAAGCTTCACCACATACCAGACAATATGTGTCTATAAAGAGATACGTGACATAATCCGAAAGTCTGACTCATCATCATCATCATCATCATTACAGCCTAAACAGTCCACTGCTGGACATAGGCCTCCACAAGTTTACGTCAAAAATAACGTGAACTCATGTGTTTTGTCCATAGTCACCACGCTGGGCAGGCGGGTTGGTGACCGCAGGGCTGGCTTTGTCGCACCGAAGACGCTGCTGCCCGTCTTCGGCCTGTGTATTTCAAAGCCAGCAGTTGGATGGTTATCCCGCCATCGGTCGGCTTCTTTAGTTCCAAGGTGGTTGTGGAACCTTGTTATCCCTTAGTCGCCTCTTACGACACCCACGGGAAGAGAGGGGGTG
Organism: Melitaea cinxia; assembly: GCF_905220565.1. Classification (NCBI taxonomy): domain Eukaryota; kingdom Metazoa; phylum Arthropoda; class Insecta; order Lepidoptera; family Nymphalidae; genus Melitaea; species Melitaea cinxia. The sequence continues at coordinate 11,776,553 of NC_059406.1, forward strand.
GCTAAATTCTTTAGTGCCGTAGCCACATAGTCTGACTAGCTTTCCGAATACTGCATTTTTTTTCTAAAACTTTAGCTGCCGCTAACTCGTACACTTCTTGGCTTTGTGTTGCCCGCTCTGACTTTCTTTTATACACCCTCATTCTAGAAGAACATAACTTGGGGCATATTGTAACACGTTACATCAAGCCTGGAATTTTGTTACAACTAGCCCCGGGTTTTTGTTACAACTAACCCCATGGTATGATTTTTAACATTTATCAACATAACTGTTTAAACAATTTAGCAACCTTAAAAACTGTTACAAATTATGAAAGATAGACAAATTTGTATGTAAATAAGATATAGAAAGTCTGAAATTAGATTATTTACGACTTGATGACCATTCTGGCACAGATCTGCGAAAGTTTTGTTATTGACGGTAGGTAGTGTGTTTGATATCAGCTTAGAGTAAATATTTATATTTGTAGGTAGTTATAAATAATTGTATCTGGTCTGGGCGTTTATCCTTCTAGGGTTCCTTACGTTACCTTGAACACGTAAAGTCGAGCTGAGCCATTAGTAGGTAGGTAGGTATCTACCTGAATTTTAACGTACTTTTTGACGTCGACCAATTAATAGCGCGACAAATAGATACCTAAAGAATTAGCGATCTTAGCGATTGTTGAGATCGATTTACTAAGTTTTAATATATCACAGCAGGAAATATTTTGCTAAAATTAGAAACAGCCTGACTAGGGAAGTACCTCGATCTTACAGAAAATTACCTATAGCTAAGTACCTAATATTTGCGTTCAAGCAGTGTTGTGTTCCTAAGAATCGTACGTTTTTTACTCAATTTACCTATCTAGGGTTTTGTAAAAACTAAACCATTTAAGAAATAAACGAAACGAAAAACCTTCAAATAATCGTTTAATATTTTTGTAAAGTTTTGAGAGTTAACAAAAAATATATATACAAAATCGCGTGAACGGGGAGCGTGTCCGTAAATACATTAAATGGAGATCAATTTGAGATAAATTTGACTATCACGGCTCGTGCTTCCGATTAAATTGGTCGGATCGATCTCGAAAATTTTACTGAATTCGCCATTTGGCTTCCGTGTGGGAATTTTTGCGTGCTAGCTGATTAGGGATACAAAGCTTGAATCGCATGACCAATTGTAGGTATAATTATACGTATAAGCAATCATGAAGATAATTGAAATTCTTATATATTCATTAAGATTCATAAACGTTATACACTCAAAGTATATAGGTATATAATATGTGAACTACATCATATGTATCTACATAGGTAGGTACGTATACGTAAACATGACAATCGACATGTAATTAAAACTCAAAGAGCCTGCAAGTATCGGGATACTTTTGGCAGTAGTAGGCTACTGGGTGCCTCTTGCATTAACGAGAGGGATTGGAACTCAATACAACAATTCCAATAAGTAACTATCTGGTGTTTAAGTAAAGTAGGTAGATAAAAGAGGAACTGAGGTATCTTCCCTAAATAGGAATTGTAACTGCAACTAGATCACAGCTAAATAACACTGGTTTCAAGCAGTGTTGTGTTCCTATGGTGACTAAGGCGGTCAGAGCTCCCGGGCTGGTTGGTAGGGTCGGCAACACGCTTGCGATGCTTCTGGTGTTGTAGGCGTGTATAGACTAGGTACGGTAACCGCCTACCATCAGATAGGTCGTAAATAAAAGCCACGATCTTCGGAGACAACTTGTCACATTACTACACCATCGTGATTATTACGTGATTAATTATAGGTTTAAATTTGTTACGTAAACATTTGTTTTGTCCACCATAATATGCAGATTAAATGAAAATATTTACAATTGTTTATGAATGTTCGATTATGTGCCTCGCTATAATTTGTAAATTAAATTGAACATCGAATTATTTTCAAAATTTGAATACCGAAACACGTAAATATATTCACACGGTTTGTCAAAAGTTTTAGGTTCCAAATTTAATTCGAATAATTTAAATTTCTTTATAGAATTATTTAAATATTTAGAATAATTCTTTGAATATTCTTTTTTCAAATTGTAGCCGAAAGCGAATCGAATAGCTTACTGGCGCATTTCAGTTGTAACGATATCACGAAATAATCCTAATAGGTTTTTGAGGGTGATTGTCAAGGAATTTTAAACATTTTTATGCTCTCGGCTAAATGAAAGTCAGTGAGTGTATTTAAAGTGTCCGATTTAGAATTTCAAATGTTCGGAATTCGGTAGGATTTTTAAAATTGCACGGTATTATAAATATTACATATTCAAATAATTATCTGGATTCTTTTCTCACAGTTTGTCAGCGTTAAAAGAATTTCGTTGTTATTATTTCTATTTTGTTATATTTATTATTCTGTATAAACAATTTTAATCAAATGCATGATTAGATACAGTAGGTGAGTGTAGCTATATACAAATAACACAGATAACTTTGTGATTTAGGCTCCAATCTTCTAGTAATTTTTCTAAAAATCTATTGTTTTACATTTTAGTACCTACCTAATAAACATAGACGTGGCCTTCCTATTTGATTAATTGTCGAAAATAGTAATGGCCTATCATGGTCAACAAATTATGTTTTTTAATAAGTAAATTTCATCTATATGAAAATCTAACCACAAATAATGGTAATTGTGTATTTTTACGATTCACGCATAATTGCAATCAAAAATAGTAACCTAAGTAGGTATAGGTATCAAAACTGAACTGCCTATAAAGTACGTTAGATATACCTAAGATATACTTCATAAGGTACATTCTTTAAAGAGGTTCCTTCACAACGTATGAAGTCAGTACCAAAAAATGCAAGTAAATAGATATACCTAGGTATAGGTATATCCACAAAAAAAACAAATGGTTATTGTTGTCAAAAAAGTTGATATTACAATGTCATGGCGTGCAATATGGCGGAGCCCTCAGCGTTTCAATTTCAAAATAAGAATTGTCAGAATTCGATTGTTTCTCGCCTTCCCTGCGGCTGACTATCGCGTGATCGTTTTGAAACAATGCTTCGAGAAAAAAAAATACGGTGCTTTATGGTCCTTATTAGGGTCTCATATTCTTAAGTGGAACTTGATTTGCAACCGATGATAAAAAATACCATAAGTTTATTATTGAGGACTATAATTATGGTGTCAATTTTATAATAAATTTATTTATGTTTATGTAACTTATGGGTAATATTTTGTTTACATTTATTTTAAAATTCTAAACGGGTAACTAATATACGTAACATGAGTAAGTAGGTACTTCTCAGATAGTAAAAATTATTTTCACAACGTCACTACGATTTTCGAGGGTTTCCCTCGATTTCTCTGAGATTCCATCATCAGTTCCTGGTTTCCTTATCATGGTACCACCCTTGGGATATCTCCTTTCCAACAAAAAAAAAGGATTATCAAAATTGGTTCATAAACGACAAAGTTATCGCCGAACATAAATAAAATAATTGTGTTTCCAGGCAAACGAAGAAAAACCGATTTCAATTATATCGACAAGTAATACAACGTAGGTAGACGAAAAAATAGTCAAGTAAATACGCATTACCAAAAATTACTCCAAAAGTTGTAATCAGATCTCGATGAAATTTAAATGTGACCACATGATAAATATCGACTTTCGATTAAATTAAAAATCATCAAAATCGGTACACCTAGTAAAAAGTTATGCGGATTTTCGAGAGTTTCCCTCGATTTCTCTGGGATCCCATCATCAGATCCTGGTTTCCTTATCGTGGTACCAAACTAGGGATATCTTCTTTCCAACAAAAAAAGAATTATCAAAATCAGTTCATAAACGACGGAGTTATCCCCGAACATACATAATATATATAAGTATATATCGAATTGAGTAATCTCCTCCTCTTTTTAAATCAGTTAAAAATTAAACCTCACTCAAAAAAAAAAAAACTAAATCATGTTATATTTTATTGAAGGACGGTTAAAAAACAACACCACAGGTTCCCATTAACCGTTCAATGTTAATTTTGATAATTACGTGAAATCGATAAGTGATTACCGCTGTACCACTAATGAGATGAATCTCGATCATATTAGTTGACTTTACCATTTGGCGTTCATTATAGGAATAGGTACCTATGCTCTGTTTGTACCTAACACTTGAACCAGAACTGATGTAGGTAGATACGGAATTTTAGGTATAAATGATTATCGTTAAGTATGAGAATAAAGGCGGTAAATATTACGAAAATAAAGGAACATTTATTAAGGCATCAGCAGCTCAGCCTATTGCAGTCCACTGCTGGACATAGGCCTCCCCAAGTTCGCGCCAGACATTCTGGTTTTCCGCAATCCTCATTCAGCCTACACCGGTGATCTTACGTAGATCGTCGGTCCAAATGGCCGGAGGACGTCCCACACTGCGTTTGCCAAGACGCGGTCTCCACTCCAGGATCCGTCTGCTCCAACGACCATCAGTCCTGCGACACTGATGACCAGCCCACTGCCACTTCAACTTGCTAATGCTGTGGGCTATGTCGGTTACTTTCGTTCTCTCGCGCATAATCTCATTTCTAATCCTATCTTTGAGAGAAACTCCAAGCATAGCCCGTTCCATTGCACGTTGAGCGACTTTAAATTTGTGGACCAGTCCCTTCGTCAGTGTCCGCGTCTCGGCTCCGTATGTTAACACAGGCAGGACACATTGCTCGAAGACTTTTGTCTTCAAGCATTGTGGAATCTTCGAAGTGAAGACTCGACGAAGCCTGCCAAACGCCGCCCAGCCCAACCGAATCCTCCTATCGGCCCCCTTCTCGAAGTTATTGCGGCCTAGTTGGACAGTATGGCCTAGGTAAATACAATCCTGAATAACTTCGAGAGGTGTACCATCGACCGATACCGGTTTCGGTATGACTCGGTTGTTAAACATAACTTTCGTTTTGTCCAAGTTCATACAGAGACCGACGCGCTGGGAGGATCTGTTTAGGCCAGCCAGCATTTGGCCTAACTCATCTAACATCTCTGCAAAGATGACAATGTGTATTTAGGCATATGATCATTAAATTTTATTGACGAATTTATTAATAAATATTACAACAATTTAGTAGGTACCTATTTGCAGATATTCTGTAAGTGTAAACAAAGGCAACATGTGAAACCGAGTTGAGTATTATAATTAAAATAGTTATTAGAAAAGTAACGCACTGATATGATAGAGAATACCAAAATTTCTAAATCACTTTTCTACTCGATAATCTATTCCATATCCCTAATTCCCATATCGAAACCTTCCTGTACGCTCGCACATTCGAACAAACCATCGATAGCCGTGCAGTCATTAGTAAAACCTAAACTCTAACATTAAAAACGATTCGATTCTACAGAATTTCAGAAACGAATTTGTATGAATTACCTATGGAAATAACCTGCTCCCTAAGAAGCCACACTCATTAACGGCGCATAAAAAAAAACCAAAAAAGTCTAGAAAGCTCCATTCTTAACTTTTCATATTCAAATTTCGAATTGATAAGGATGCGTTCACAGTCGTTTTAAAAATAACCTGAAAGAAATAACAAATTATGTTAATGCGTAATAAATATAATTTGATTTACCTTTCTCAATTTATAATACTTTAATAAATGTATTTATAAGCTAAAAATGTTTTAATAAATAGACTCATGTCAATTTTATAAATAGTAACTTCTAAAGTAGAAAAAAAGGAGATCAGAGATGGATTAGATTAAAATTCCTAGATCATAGTTATGAACATAAACTTTATTTGAGAAATAAAAACTCCGCTGAAGTACCAGAGTACCTATCCTACCTATTGACCTACCTATGTGAATATATGTGCATACCCGTACTTTTGGGGTAATGATGATTATTGTAACCTTTCAACAGATACAATATTAGTTGGGTTGTCAATAAGTTACAATAGCGGCTACAAATCAACCAGTTTTTTAGATTTAGTTACTTTACATTTCCATTCAATAATTTAAAAATTAATAATTAAAATCATATTTTAAATTTAGAACTTTGAATTTTTTTAGTGTGCTCCCAACCTACGGATTTCGCGTGACGGTACCAGTACTTTTAAGCATAGGAGTGTTCTTTTTGCAAATTAGAAGTGTTCTCTCTTCAAAACAAATTGCTGACAAGCGAGACGTTACGATTTTTATTTTGAATGCGCTAACCGCATATTCTGCCATTTAATTTACATTGATTTTCAAACTTATTCCTTTGCAATAAGGTTCGTTTATAAATTACTATAAACATTTGTTAGACGATCTGTCTGATTTAGTGAAAAAAAAAAAGATTTCGTGATACCTGTTCAATGTAACTTCGGTTTTGAAGTAAACATATTGAAAGTTGTTTCAATAACGTTCTTATCTTTTTTTTAAATTTACATTTTGACAAGATAGTACGATTGAACCATTATAATTAAAAAACGACATGAAAAGTCTATGAACCCCGTGATGGGAACGAACTTCCGTTCGCTGTTTGGTAGACTTTTGCTGTACAGTCATAATTTATATTGTAAAATATTAATTGAACAAAGTTACATTGAAAATTTTTTAATAAAATATATTTATTTCTATATAATGGTTTAATTACAAGGTATATCTAAAAAAGACAAAGCTGTACACATTATAGATAAAATAAAAAAATGCACTATGGCAAGAAGTGTCGAGAAAAAATCTTGTTACGCTTTTTTCGATCACGTTCCCATCCCGCTCAGTGCGTGTACTGCGCGATAAGGCTTCGTTTCAATAAGTAAAATCGTATTTAAAAAGTAAATTTTTCTCGATGTTGATAAAATTATCTCTATAAGTTTATATGAACGTCTCTTTAAGATCATCTCAATTATAACGTTTTGTTTGAAGAGGTACCTACTCTGAAAAAAAAATACATCCCTGGCCTTCTTAGCAGGCGATAGTAGAAGTCGTCGTTGTCGTGGACTTAAGATTGCCTGTCTAGTTTTGCAAAATGCTAATTTTGTTACTTTCAATAATGAGAACCAATGACCTACTTTTTAGATAATGACATTAAATATACATATACATTCATACGCATTCAGCCTGTAACATCCTACTATTGGGCATAGGCCATTTATATTTTCAATTCTCTTTATATACATAAAAAAAGAAATATATTTTTAAGCATTTTTAGGGTTCAATCGAACTCTAAAGTTACTTCATCAGCTTAATGGGCGTAATAAAAATCCTACACCTATATGTATAAATATACACATAGATATATAAGTATAACACGGTCTTCGGTCCTAATTACTGAAAATACCTATTACTGATTCAATTCAAAAACGATAGAATTTCGTCCAATAATGGGGTGTTTAAATATTAACGCTCCTGCCGTCACGCGATGTCACGATGACACGTGACAGTGAAATGTCGCGTGTGACGGAAATGTCACGGCGAACAATGTTTACAATCAATGTGTCATCAAATGCCATCGTTATTGGGCACAGATAAACAGTACTTCGTTATGTAGTTGTGCTTGTATGGTGTATTATTATATCGTTATATCTTACTTACGAACACAGTATAAGACATATTTGTTTTTATTCAAGTTTGTTATTTTTTTTTGTTTGAAAAAAAATGCTTATTTCAATTTGACTATTACCTAATAAATGTACCTATTTTAACTACGCATAGTGGTAAGTGAAGCGAGGGATCGTCAATGAGTATTTAAACTCTTGGTCTAGCATTTTTTTTATATAACTAGGTCAGCAAACCAGCGTACGGCTCACCTGATGGTAAGTGATTACCGTAGCTTATAGACACATACAACACCAGAAGCATCGCAAGCGCGTTGCCGACCATATCTCCGATTCCCCCCAACTCTGGTCACCTTACTCACCAATAGGAACACAACACTGCTTAAAAACAATATTATTTAGCTGTGATCTTATAGCTGTAAGGTCGAGGTACTACCCCTGTCGGGCTGCTTCGTATTTTGAACAGGGGTTTTCCTGCTGTTCCCCACCTCAGTTAAAAGTTAGTTAGCACTTAGAAGATGATCATCATACCGACTAAAAAAAGGCGTAGATTATAGTGACAAGAAATTTAGAAAGCTCAATAGTTGCAGAGTTTATTTCATGCAAACACTGCGTAGTACAAAACTAAACTAAAATGCTGTTTTCATTTGGTTTATTAAATCTAATAGTACGTGGATCTAAAATAGGTAAGTATCCAACCAAGAACCAATCATCTCCTGATCGTCTCATATTTACTAGATCAGTTAGCATTATTATGTTTTTATTAATAATTACATTATTAAAAAAAATGTCTATGCAGATCATTGACCGTATGTGGATATTAGACATTTAAATTCATTTTTTTAAGAGAACATTTAATAAAAACTATTTTGTAATAGTCTATGGGAATTGGAACAAAAAATTGGAACAAAATTAAAATTATTTTTAGGAATTCCAAATCGTTTCTTTGTAAATACTTCGTTCAAAAGAAAAGTGTTCAAATTGGAGATGACCACTTTTAAAAATTACCTACTGATGTATCTATAAGTTAGTAGTTATCTTTAAGTTTTTGACATCTAATAACATGTTACGTGCAACAATTCACTGCAACTAACACAATTATTACTCGTTTTAATTTTTTTAATTAGAAATATTATATTTATATAAAAAAAGCTTATTGATTAAAGAAAAATATAAGGGTAAAGCCATTAGGTTCATCTTTATTTTATTCATGCAGTAATTGGCATTTGAATAATAGATATGGGTTGTACACAGATTATACTAATTAATACTATAAAAACTTTGATCCTTACTAAAAAAGAATTGAAGGATTTTAGTTTTGCAGGAATGTGTGATGTTGATATCAACAAAAACATACTAAGTCATCAATACAGTTTTGTATTTTTATATGAAAATGACAATAAAACAAATATTTAATTCCTTCTGTCTTGTGTTTCCTCGTTTTTTATCAAGCTCTAAATGAAATAATTATAGTATTCAATTAACCATTATACAGTCAAAATAATACAGCTTAAATTCTTTTTGTGTCCTTGTATTATGTAAAGCAGTTGGAGCACCTAGATATGCGCTATGTAGCCCCCCTACAACGAGCCTGTGATTTCGCGATGTTCTGGCTGGTTCGTAGGCTACGGAAACCGCTTACCATTAAACGTAAACTTAAGTGGTAGGTATAAAAAAATATATTTGTACATATTACCTACTTCCTACAAAAAATATTACACATTTATATTTAGCAACTGTATAAGCTGGACATTTTCTTTTTTTTATTAAGATTTATAATGTTAGAAATTCTTAAATTAAGAAATTTTCTTAATAGCAGTCAATCATCGTAAAAATATTATTATTATATTGTATGGAATCTCTCTGTATTTAATGTGCTTATTTTTATTTTTTTCTAGTAGTGTAAATCTTGAAATGATTGTCAAATTTTACTTTCAAGATGATTTTATTTTTAGTTATGTGCAAATGAACTGGTTAATGGTTACCCATTGCTTATGTGCAATTATTATAAATTAAAGTTAGATTGTCTGAGATAACTTTCCATTATTCGTTTTAATTATAGCATATATTTTTTTAACATAAGATCATTTTCTATGCTTCATTAACGTATTTTATTTTATTTTTTACATAATTTATTTAATCAATTTTTTTTAAAAACAATAAGATTTTGTTTGGGTAATAGGCAAGTGTGAAGAAATAAATAAAAAATTAAAAATTGCTTTAATTATATTTTATTTATATCTTATCAATGTTTGGCAAAAGGAAGAATAATGTGCTTCACAGAGGGTAGCGTGATCACCTTCCTCTTAATAATTAATACTTTTTGGCTCCTATAATTTATGTAACAAAATTTACACTAATCATACAATGTTTCAAATTATTTGATATTTTTATAAGATATTTGATACAAAGAGGAGAAATTAAAAATTATTTTTAGCACCAAAATAGCTAAATAGATTTAAGATATTCAATATATGTTATGTTAACGTTCTACCGGCTTCAAAATTATTTTACAAGTACTTGATGACATTATGTCGATATATGAAGATTAATCAAAGTTTATGTTATTGTTTAGCACACGTACATACGTATAATACAGCCATTGAGGTATGGTAATAGGAGTCAACTGATATCATGTACGGCCGCGATCGCACCTTAGTTTAACATTTTGTAAAACAGAAATTCATTAATTTTTTTACATAGGCTTACAGTAGAATTATTTTATCAGTTTTCAACTTATGATTATGAATAAACATACATTTAAGAAATATACATATTTGGCTGATTACTCAAAGTTACAGTTATATACATTTTAATGTAGGTTTCGTTTTGATCATGACATCAAGTATGAAAAAAGTTTTTATGCGTATCTTAATTTTGATGCATATGTATATACAATTTAAAAAATTAAATTTAAGTTATATATTTGTACATTTTTATTCTATTACATTTTTTACTATTATATACAGTTATATTGCACATTACTACTAAGGAATGTTAATTTTATCATATTAGTATGATTAAGTATTACAATTATCACTATTATTACTTATTTAAACGATTGAAATATAATAAAAGACTTTATTCATTATTATGGAAACATTGCAAATGTCTAATACATATATACAAAGCGGAAACAATTATATATAATGTTTTAATAAGCAATGACACCAAAGATCCTTCTATTTTCGAATTATGTTGTGAAAATTCGAAGGTAGGTACTGGTTATACAAATAAACTATACTATTTGTATTGATCACTAAATCTAACTATCATCACAAATGCACTGAGTATTCTGTACTTAGCAGTCCATTAACACCGGTTACGTAAAAGTAGGTCACGAGAGGCTCACTTGGGCCCTCCCATTTTGTCGACGACTAACATGAGCTTCGCTGTGAACGTTTCGCTTAGTCCTTGAGAAAAACGCAGCATTGCATCCACTAACTGAACACCGATGCAGTAACTGTACGTGAACACTTTCACAATGTACCTTCAAACTAGACAAGTCTTTGAAACACTCCCTACACCCTCGACAAGGATAGTAGCCATCCCTGTTCGGTTGCGGTGCTTCATCTTCGACGCAGTAGTTCAGTTTTGGAGCCAAAGGCGGTGAGTAACTTCGATTTTGACAACTGAATGTATTAAGATTGGGCGGCAGGAATCCACTCAAATAGGGTAAAGGAGGAAAATTTGGGAGCATACCGAATGGAGTGAATAGAAATGGATGCTGGGCAAACATGTCACGTCCATTTAAATAGGCATCTGCCAAAGGATGGTGTGGATACGGGGCGCTAAAAGGAATTTGTCCCAAATTACTTTTTGATTTATCATTATCTCTGACACAGAAATATTTATGTGACTCAATGTAAGGGATAGGTCGGTCATCTTCGTTAAATTTAGAAATTAGTTCCATTTGATCTTTTATTTTATCTAAAATACGTGAATCATTATATGTTCTTAAGTCTTCAGATAAAATTCGCCTGTGTAGATTAACATTAGCACTGTGACGATCTCTGCTTCGTCTAGTATTAAACGCTGCCCTGCATCCTTCAGTGTTGCATTTGTACATAACTTTTAAATGGGTATTTTGATAATGTGCTTTCAAATTATACATGTTTTGAAAAAAACTATCACAGGCCTTACATTTCAGTGGGTTTTCTACACAGATTGGAATATCTGTGGATACTAAAAAGAAACCATTATCGAAGTGTCCATAGATCTGACCTCGATGATCATCGGTTGTGTAATCGTTGCTTGATACTGATGACGAGGGTGATCTATCGCAGTAATCAATAACTTCATTAACAACAGGATAGGAGCTTGATGGAGGTACGTCAATTTTTTTTGAGATGTGAGGAAAATCTCCTTTAGATAAACTTTCTAATCTTTTCAAAGAGTTCTCAGAAGAAAACTCATCATTTCTCTGATGAAATACATCGTTTCGTTGCGTTGAAGTTGATTTCTCAATGGGTTCTTCCTTAACTCGTAAATCTTGTACACAATCATGGACATCGATTTCTTGTTTTATCGCAGGAGGTTCTTGTTTTATTTTTAGGTTTTCCGAAACATCACTAGGTACAGAAATTTTATTATCAATAGCATCATTATCTTCACATCTTACCCTTTTCAAATTTAGAACACTATCTTCGTCATTATTTTGATCGTCATTTTTATTTTCGTAATCATTGGTCTCAACTACATCATTATTTTTAAGTCTAGTAGGATTAAGATTTTTTCTTTTCCTTTTTATGACCTCAGTACTTACAACGTCTTTCATTGTATCTGAAACTTCATTATTATCACTTATGCTTCTTTGGTCGTATTCTGTGTCTGATTCATCTGCAGAACCTGCAGATTTATTCAAATTTGAGTAGTAATCACTGGTATCAGCGTGATCAGTAACCTCATCAAAGTCACCGTCATCACCTGCTACAACAACTATACCATCATCCTCATCAGACTCACCTTGTCCTTCGTGATCCTTATTTTCTACGGAACTTGATTCACGTCGTAAATGTTGTGTTTGATTAAACGTGGGTGAGAAATTTAGTCCATTTTTGTGATCTAAAGGTATGTTTGTTGCATAAGACTTCATATGCGGTGCAGAGTTAAGTAGTGGATATGAGCCAAATGGATGCATAGGACTTATTACAGGTGGAATATTTAACCCTGATCCGGGTGGTGGAATTAATACAGGATGAGCCTGGGCGCTTCTTCCATCGTGCGGTGAGATTTTTCTTCGTAAATGAGGTGAGTGTAATTTTGGATTCGGATTAGCACTATGTCTGTTTCTGGACCTCCTAGAACTAAACATCATACTACAACCTTCTACTGTGCATTTATGCATTTCACGCAGATGGACCGCTGAAAAATGTATCTTTAAAGCACCTTTATCACAAAATGTTTTAAGGCACACGTTGCATTGTACACGTTTTTTACCTGTAGCAGGATTTATAAAATGTGTGCCTAAATTTAAAGGCATTTGAGATGCTCCCCATTGTCTTTTTGGTGGACTCATACATTTACTTAACATAATGTCTCTTGATTTTTGTGCATCAACATAAGAATCTTTACTTAAGTTTAAAACACTATCACCTTCATTTCGTAAGCTTTCAGACCGTGATTTATTCATTACATTGTTCAATCTACTTTCTGTTGTATCTGATGGTTGAGCGGATATTTGAGGAAGAAGTGCTTGTAATGACGCTATGCCCATCGGGCTTTGACTCAAAGCAGCTACCATTGCAGCGGAGTGTGAAAATGATGATGGCAGAATTGATGGAATAGGCAAGTTAGTGGGTAATTGAAAATTAAGGAATTGACTCCGTACCACATCCATGGCTGCTTTTTCTGTCGAAGTCATATCATAAACACGTTTTCTGTTTTCCTCCTTGATATGAGTTTCATTGATTTTATGTTTTCTGAAATCAAATGGCTGCATATTTTGTAGATAATTTAAGGGAGACGAGTTAATAGGACTAGTAGCTGAAAGTGGACTAGATGAGGTAGATAGGTGAACACTATGATTGGGTGAAGCTTCTGGAGACGATGTTCTCCGCGGTGAATGTGTTTCTGGTGAATGTCTACTAGGCGACAGTTTCTCTTTCTTAAAATCTAATCCTTTATCCAAATAACTGTCTCTGGTTTGTTTTTCACGATCTGGTTTTAAGTAATCGAAACTATTTTTAGATTCTCCGACATTTTGGAAATTTCCGGAACTTTCCATGAGCCTTTTAAATTCAGCTTCGAGTTTTAATTGATCGACAATTTTCATCCCCTCGTTGTTCTCCATGTTTGTATGGTTTATTTGATCATGTTCATTGCTGAACTTAGGGGGCGAATGAAGACCATTTTTCTTATAAATTGGAAGAAGAGAAGTCTTGTGTAGAGCTCTGGCCTCTTGGAGTTTCAGAATCTGTTGTAGCGCCAAGTTGTGTTCCGGACCGCGACCACTCCATCTTTCCGCGCTTCCTGATTGCGTTTCCTGCAACAAATAAATAAACTATTTGTATGAACACGTCTTAAAATAGAATTATACGGGTTATTTTATTTATTAGGTATTAAACCAAAATCAAAGCGTACCTATATTAATTATATTTCATAAAGTGCTGTTCGAATCATACTTATAATAAGTCAGTGTAAATCATAGCCTTATAAACAACACGAAGCTCGATTCGATTAAATTAATTTCAACGTATCCGCCTATTCATATAAGATACAGTCTAGAGCTATTTTAAAAACAGGTTGTTCTAATGCATCCTCAAACTAACCACCGGGTCGACACAAAACTACACCTTGCGTTTTCAAAGACTAATATCGAATTAATTCCGAGAACGGGGAGCAATTGGGTAAAATTGTGTAAAATGACGGTTTTGAGTCGACTCGAGAATAGAAAAGTGGTTTCTGTCGCGTGTTCGGAACGATTTAATCCGAAAAGTAAATTACTATTCATTTGGTAAGTATTCGGGGCCGGTTCACGGTGTCATACTCGAGATTTAGTTAACACGACCGCTCCTTAAACTGAGTTTTTGTGTTAGTTATGCGAATGTTATGGTCAAACCTGAATCATCACCTATCGTCATCATCATCATGATTTTATATTATTTATGTTATTATTATATTATTTATGCTATTATTTTATAGATACAAACAATTAATACTCAATTCGCATTATGACTTATTGAAAAGGCTATTTAAAATATCTACCTACTGATTTTGAAATAGTTGCACAGAAATAAGTATAAAAAATATTTTTTTCTAAAACTGAGTAGTACGTTTCAGTTAGAAATGTAATTACAAAAAATCAACTGGATGTAAGCTTTGTTTAAGCGATGTGTAGCTACGGGCCTTCTCGTGTGTAAAAAGAGTTGATTGTCGTTTTTAAAATCGTTTGTCACTCGATTATACCGTGTAACTCGTGTAAGCGATGGGCCAGCCATATCATTATACATTTCTGGGGAAAATTAAATTGTCATTTACCGCACCGGCGCGTCGGCAATTTCGTATAATCCAACACTCAAAAAAAGTATCCGTAAATTCTTTTCTAATGCCACAAAACGGATAAACACAGGATAATAAAGTGTCGTTTAAGTAAAGTATACGTTACGTGTTCGAATGAAATTGAGGGCGTTTTAAAGTAATTTTACGATTTGTAGTATAAAGACAGAATTTTATAGTTTCGTTAATGTCATATCATCAAGATAAACGATTTGGGACAGATGAATGTTAGCTGCGATGAGTCTCCCTTTTATATTTATATACATAGGAAATTGTTTATGATTATGTTTTGAAATAAGAGTCTAGTAAATGAATAGCGTACCTACGTATTAAAATTCCCACACGTAGTAAGCAAAACAAAAAGTCGCTAAAGTCGCGACGGTAAGTCGAGGTGATTGACCGACAAAATGAACAAGAAACTATATTTAAACCTTAATACGTACGTTTAAATATCATTTTTAAACGAAAACGTCGCAATATTAAATTTGCTTTTGTTTTTGACCCACGCCTACCGTCAGAGCAATGGACAAGCGGACATATTTCACAGCATTTTTCATAAATTCCAACGAAGTGAACTAAACAGTAATACACAACTTTAAGGTCTGGTTTGCAATGGGAGGGGTTTTGTTGTTTTTTATTATATGGTCATTTCGCGATGATCGCTTTTGGCTCGCTGTCGTGACAAGCCATATTGTTCGGTGTATGATACGCGGAGTAAGTGAACAGGTTTCTTACTTTGAAGCGCAATGTTTTGTATATTTTTTCACAATAAACTTTAAATATACGTTATTGAGATTTTTTACGATTATTTCAAACAATTAACATACGAATAGCTATTTGGAAAGCTTATAGTAGCTTCATCGGTCACATAGCATATTACTTCAAAATGCGATTGAGCTCCAAATTTTTTTTAATCATAGAAGAAGTCCGTGACCAGTGGTGGGACTTTTACAATCTGAAATTCACTTTAATTTGAATATTTCAAAATAAAACAAACGCATTGTAACATTAAATGCCCATTATGTTTTTTGTTAACCTCATGGTAAGCAATTACCGTAGCCTATAGAGGCCTGCAACACCAGAAGCATCGCGAGTGCGTTGCCGATCCTACCCTCGACCCTCCGCAGATGCTCTGGGTGCCTCACTATCATTTAGCCGTGATCTTCTATACCATTGAAGTACTTTGCCAGATGAGCTGTTCCAGATTTTTACCAGGATATATTCTACTGTGCCTTACCTTAATGAAATTATGTCGTCGATAAAATTTCGTAGCTTTTAAACTCTATATTCATTAAGAATAGAAATCTAAAATTTCTTGCGATAGTTACAGCTACTTCCTCAGGCATGTAAGGAACCAACATCTACCTCAGAAACCTCAGTACCTCAGAAACGAATGTTTTCATTAATTAAAAACAATCTTGAGCGGGAATCGAACATGCCAATTTATTTATTTATTTATTTTTAATGAAGTTAATAGAACTCTCTCATTATGGGTATTAATATTACAGTGAAATTTTCTTAGTTCTCAAATTATAATTACGAATCTAATATGATAGGTAAGAGTTGTGAAGTCTGTGCCTGTCGTATAATTAGTGAGGGCCGCAACTAGATCAACACTGCGACGGCTATGTACGATAATTCCTCTATTACTTATCATTACTTGAAAATAATTGTTTGGACGTTTGGGCGTTCCTTACGTTCTATAAATCTAAACGTAATTGACACTGCAAATTATACATATAATCAAATTGTCTATAGATTTACTTTCATCTAGCCTTTATTTTTCATTCAATGGTCTCGTCATTTAGCGCTGCAAAACGAACAAAATATTTTAATTAGAAATCTGATTCTTAAACGTTGTGGACCATGTGCATAACTCATTAATAAAATAAAACCCCAAACTCAAACAAAATGCCAGTGAAATGACATTATTTGTCTAGGTTTCAAATTCAGCACAAAAATAGTCATACCTAGACACATATCTATCGTCTACCTAGACAAATATTTGTCACCAATCTCAAAAGTTTAAACTCGAAGTCGATAACAACAGCTGTGGCCGTATTCATGTCGAATAAATATTATTTAATAACAATGCAAAAAACGACAGAAAAGTCAGTTTTACCTATGTTATTTGAATATTTTAGTAGAATAGACCCCAGTACCAATATTTGTCATTCATTCGATAAAGATGGCGTGGGAGGGTTGTTTATGTATTTGATTAACGTTACTATCGCCATAAATGAAACACTACCGAATAGCTATAAGTAAAATATTTTAGATGTACTAAGTTTGTTTTACATTTATATAAACACCTTTAAAATTTATAAAAAATTAAAATTAAAATAGAACACACTTTTTCGTTTTTACGACTAAACTATTTTTTTTAAGATTTGGCGTTTTATTTAATGCGTACCTATTGACATTTCACGCGCTCATTATTTTTCTGTGCTCAGACAGTATTTGGTATAATTTCAGTAATATAAGATATATTTTGGACCCTTGAATTTTATTGCTAAACATAAAAAGAGAATAACATTAACATTTAATAAGTATAATTAAAAATATGTAAATGTTCCGAGATAATTTTATTTTATTTTATTTTAATAGGATAGCTTACAGCTTATTATAACTATAACTAATACAGAATATGAATAAAAAAAGCTAATAATAAGCTATCACATATAGATATAACGTAGTTTGTTTTATAATATTAAAAAAAATGACAAACTATATATTTTTATCACCGTATTTATATAATTCTTCATTTTAAACAAAACAAAAAACATAGACAATCAATTTATTAAATTATTAATTTGTAAACACGAAGCGGATATTGATGCCTGTCGCCTGTATGTGTGTCCTTCAGTATTATATTTTATAAATACGACAATTAAGCAGGTCTATCATTACAAAGACACGGCAATTCCGCGGTCCCATTATAATTTTTTGATACAATTTAGATTCCATATGAAATTATCGTCGGTCGTTCAAGTTAATATGAGTAATGATATACCGTGGACAAGTATGGAGGGCTTATCTTAATCTGGGCTTAAGGCGCCTCGTAGCATTTATGGGTATTAATAATAATTGGATTACGGGCAGAGGTCAAATATCGATTTGACTTTAGTTAGTGTTCTTAGGATAGGGTATGGTAATGGCGCGAGATTTATGATATTTTGACCACAGCACATTTTGGAAAAAATATAATATGATTAATTTAAATGTCGTAAGTAAGTAAATATTGCAATATTATTTAAATTAATTACATTTCAATTAAATTTTAGTTACCTTTTTTTTTATGATAGCGGTGTCTCAAGATCTACTTTAGTATGTAGTTCTATAAAAGTTTGAGGGTAGTATTAAACTGTGATCCAGAAAACGCCATCAGCGCCATCTGGTACGAAAGTGTCGTACCTTCTTTAAGACATTATTCTATAAAGTTGATCTTAAATCCAACATTTCGGCGCTTTTTCATCTACTGACTTTGGAATATGAATAGATATGAGTTATCGATAAATATGTATAATGTTTAATGTACTATTGTTATTTCATTAATTAAATCTAATAAAAAATAGACCTATTTGATTTGGAAAAATATTTTTGGATAACATTAGCTATACTTATGTACGTATTAATAATAGGTACAACAACTCATCATTCAAACCAGCCATTCAAAATACAAAATATATCTATGTATCTAAGTTTTTTAGTAAGACCTTAAAAATATTTTCTTCAAAGATTAAAAAAAAAGACATGTGATATTTACAACTTATTTATATTGATATTAATATCAATTATAATTATTCATTACGTTTAGTTTAATTTAATTTAATTATTTAATTTATCTCATCATCACCATCATTCCAGCCTACTGCAGTCCACTGCTGGACATAGGCCTCCACAAGTTCGCGCCAAAAATGCGTGAACTCATGTGTGTTGCTCATAGTCACCACGCTGGGCAGGCGGGTTGGTGACCGCAGGGCTGGCTTTGTCGCACCTAAGACGCTGTTGCCCGTCTTCGGCCTGTGTGTTTCAAGGCCAGCGGTTAGATGGTTATCCCGCCATCGGTCGGCTTCTGAAGTTCCAAGGTGGTAATGGAACTTTTTTATCCCTTCGTCGCCTCTTACAACACCCACGGGAAGAGAGGGGGTGGCTATATTCTTTGATGCCGTAGCCACACAGCACTTATCACAGCTAATTTATCTAATAACCTTTAATTCTTAAAATTTTAATTTAATATTATTTTGTATGTTAATGATAAAAAAGAAAATTATACAATTTAAATTAAGTTAAAAATATTAAAATTGCTGCAAATTTTTTAAAATCCAGTTTTTCACTTTCCCACCAACGCTTAACAAACTAATTTAGTTGTTTTCCATGATTTTCTCTCATTTTGTGACACAACTGAACACTAAACATCCTAAAAAACGTAAAATCACCAGAGTTACGTACAGCCGTGAAAAGAATTATATTGCTTCAAGCGCTGATCGTGATGGCTTTAAAAATGGCTCGTCATTGAGCATTTGTATATACAAGAAAACTGTGATGTTTGACATAGTATCTAGTACCTACACACATACATAATATACCTCCTAAAGTAAAACTCACTCAAATTATTCAATAAATAAGTAATTGTAGACAATTGGTGGATCGTCCTTCGAAGTAACCTACATACTCGTAAGTAAAACCGTCGACTCATCGATGGTTAAAATTTTAAGATCTCCTACAGAAGATTTAATGTAAATTTTCTTTATAACATATATTTACTGTATAAGTAAGGTTATGAAAACTCTTTAAATATGATGTAGTTTTACTCAGTGAGTCAGAAATAAACACGTAAAATGACTGACAAAACCATAAAAGAATTTAAATGTGCAAAAAACTAAAAAAAAAGAAATAAATAAATTTAAAAAGTGTTCTAATAATTGTGAAATTAGAGCAGAAGTAAAGAATAAACTTATTCCTGCTATATAATGTCTATATTTCGAAGATTTTCTACGTTCAAGTGTCGCTCATAATATGTTACTATAGCTTAATAATATTTTGAAAATTAATGAAAACTTTGTGCTATACGAGTAGTAGATACATACCTATATTTTGTGTATCCGTTTTAAATTTCCGTTTATTGTTTTGATATTTTATTTTCAAATAGCCTGTATCTGCATTGTAGGACGTTAATAAATTATTATATTGTTAATTTCTATTTCTTGTAATGGCTTAGCTAGCTTCATCTATATATATAAAAATGAATGTTTGTCTGTATGTCCTTTATATTATCGTAAACTATGCCTTTGATCATCTCACGATCTTCAGCAAAGTGTTGTCCATGAGCCCATAAAGGTTTTTAAAATTAAAAAAAAAATAGCGCAGCAACGCGCGCAGGGTACAGCTAATAGGTACAATATAAACAAACAAATAAAGTTGTGTTTTTCATACTTTTCATTATGTTCGAAATTCGATTAGTCATACTACGAGTTACTGTTAACATTACCTATACCAACTGCCATACCTATAATAACCTACCATATTATCATCATATCACTTATCACTAATAACACTAATCTTATGGACCAAATAAGGTCCACATGTCACAGCCTGTCGCGGTCCATCGACACGCCAGCGGCTCACTATTCACACCTAATAATTTCACAAGCAATTATTATTTCGTCTCACTATTATAATTTCTTACGGTTTATAATTGTGGCTCGAATAATGTATGCAAGCGTTTTGTCTCGAAGCGATTTCTAAGATAAATTTGTGATAAATGTTTTGATATAGGCAAGTGAACAAAAATTATAGCAATTAGTTGATGCTTTGAGAAAGCGTTTTGTTTTGTATGAGACTAGATACTTTTTTCGATTTTACAGGTCACTAATTGTATTGTACCTATCGTTTTTGAAAAGAGAAAAGGTTTTCTAATTAATTTGGTATCGAATGTGTGTATTACATGACAACTACTTTGAAATAAAACAAACAAAAATCGAATACAGTTCTTATTGATTATAGAAATATAGGGAGTGTATAACGCACCTGTATATAAATAATTGTCTTTGGTAGTAAACGACAAAATAACCGACTGAGTAACATCGATCAACAT
Organism: Melitaea cinxia; assembly: GCF_905220565.1. NCBI lineage: Eukaryota > Metazoa > Arthropoda > Insecta > Lepidoptera > Nymphalidae > Melitaea > Melitaea cinxia. The sequence continues at coordinate 11,797,636 of NC_059406.1, forward strand.
AGGTAGACGAAAATAGAGTCAAGTAAAAATTACGTAAGTAGGTACTCATCAGACCTCGATCAAATATAAATGGGACGACATGACAACAAGCATCGGCTTTCGATTTAAACAGGAATCATAAAAATCGGTACTCTCAGTAAACAATTATGAATTATTAAATACTTTAAAAAAGTTGTAGAATTGGTAACTTCCTTCTTTTTTGAAATCGGGTAAAAATAAAAATAAAATGGTGATAGTATTTAGTACCCAATTGTTAAGATTATTAAAAACTTGAAGCTAATTATCATGTCACAGGTAAACAATAAAAAAATTATCTTCAATTTCATGAAAAACAAATTCGACTGTATAATTTTTTTAAGTGCTGTGTGGCTACGGCACTAAAGAATTTAGCCACCCCCTCTCTTCCCGTGGGTGTCGTAAGAGGCGACTAAGGGATAACAAGGTTCCACAACCATCTTGGAACTTAAGAAGCCGATCGATGGCGGGATAACCATCCAACTGCTGGCTTTGAAATACACAGGCCAAAGACGGGCAGCAGCGTCTTCGGTGCGACAAAGCCAGTACTGCGGTCACCAACCCGCCTGCCCAGCGTGGTGACTATGGGCAAAACACATGAGTTCACGTTATTTTTGGCGTAAACTTGTGGAGGCCTATGTCCAGCAGTGGACTGTATAGGCTGTAATGATGATGATGAATTTTTTTAAGTACCTACTGATTTAAATAATTTTAAACAGCAATTGAAGATTCCAGTCAAAAGAAGACTAAGATCCTGTCACTAATTCTGACTCAGATGATGTTCCAAAGTCTCGTTGAATTGTCGAACGATGAAAACACAAATTATATAAAAAAATCAAAGGAAATAAAAATACAATGAAAAATTTGAAATACGTTCAATCAGTAAAATTTTAAGCGTATGATAAATCACAGACGCTCAGAAATACGATGATTATAGAACCTGAACGTAGATAAAAGAATTGTAATTATGTGAAGTTGTCAGAAGAAGCTCAGATAGGTATGCTAATGATTGACCTCAGATAGGCATCTAGGCTAATCACTAGGATGTACTTTATTTACTGTATTTTATTACTTATATAAAAACAGTAATTACTTTGCCTCCTATAAATTAATTAATTTGTTTTGTTTAAAATAAATATAAATAAATAAATGCTTCATAGTCACCCAACTATGATTTTGAGTGTTTGTGTCTGAAAAAATACAACACAAATATGACGCCCAGACCACGAGAAACATCTAAAAATGTCCCAGACAAACATTTGTCATGTTTCTACATACTACATCAGTAAGTCAGTAAGTTGCTGTGACCGCTGTGCCAAAATGTTCTCACGCTCTGTCTATTTTACTAATATTATTAAGAAAAAAGATTTATTTAGGAAAAAAATTAAGAAATTTAGAAAAAAAATCCTTCGCTAGGAGAATAATACGAGTGCGCTATCACTGAGTAACTGTTTTAACAAAATAAAACGGAGCATTCACAAGCCATTATTTCACAGGCGAAGCCACGAACGGAAAGCAAGTTTTTAAAAAATCTATATGTCATGTGTACATTACATGTTATTTTTACCATATGTGATTCATATACACTACTAAAATTGCTGAAAATATTTTCTGTACGTCAGTTAGTGTTAAATGTTAAGCTTTTCGTCGCCTATAGCTAAATGTTGCCAATGTAGCAGACACAGCTTATTACCAGTTAAGATCTTAATAGTTACTATTTGACATTAAATAGGTTAAGACATAAATTGCTGAAAGGTCAAATAGTTACAAGCACATATTTAAATAAATTACGCTTTGTTACCAACTACGCACATTGACTGCTAGATATGCGGCTTAAATAATATTATTTCTAAGTTAATTACAAATGATAATCGCCTCTAAGAGATAATTATTTTTTTTCCATTACATTTAGATATAAATGGAAATTAATTAAACTTCTATAAATTATTATTTTAATTTACACCAAAATTGAGAAAGCTAATTAAAAACTATAATTTTTCAAACTAATTTTTTATTATTTTCGATTTTATTACTTCGGATTATATATTTTATCGAAATATATTATTCTTGAGTGAGTAAGTGAATTCTGTTGTTTTAAAATGACATAAAAAAGATTAAGATATGATAATCTTAAAGTATGTTATTACAAACATAAAGATAATCTACTCTAGAAATACTTAAGTTTTACTACAAAAACCGGATCATAGTAACCTACATCAATCAATGCCTACTTCTCCTTAAGTGAAAATAAGTAACTAAAGCCGGAGGCATGGACTAGTCTATTTATTATTTATGTCTCTGCTTCTTTATAATTTATTGTTCACACTCAGGCGGCACCACGTTACAAAATATGTATGTATCTGTAGTGATAGGATCAGTAGGCGTCGGGTGTGTCACTTGGAATATAAATAAGCGAATTACGGCCATTATTCCTTCGATATTATTGATTTATTGCAACAAATGTACTTTGTTTTGTACCTGTTTGGGTTTATCATTGAATTCAGTAAAGGTAAATGTAAGAATTACGTGTTGTGGAAAGTTTTGGAACGTTGATGCTGTGATAACTAACTACCTGTGTACCTAAACATTTTAAACATTATGTAATTATGACCAGACCGTTTATAATTATGCTAGAAGGCGATTTGCGATTTATTTTATAAAAAAATCTTTTTCTTTACTTTTTTCTTCTATATTAATGAGCACAGTTATTAGTAATTTAATATTTATTTATATAAAATTTGCGTCTTTACTACATATTTTCGCAAAAAATTATTTATTGTGAAAAATGTAGAGCAAATGGTTACATTACAATTACATTTTAGTTTCATTTTACCGCGAGAGATGGCGCTGCTCGTTCACTAAATTTTTGCTAAAGGTAATCTAAATAATTTGTATTCACGTTATTATTTTTATGGTAAAATGTTTACATTGCTTTATTTACTTCACGAATAAACCTTTTATTTAAAGTAGCTTTCGGTATAAGTTTCATCATTGCTCGAATAATATAAGCTCGGCTCTTTAGTTGAGGGAAAAATAATTTGTCTAATGGAGCGTCCGTGAACTATATGTGTGTGATGACCATCGATATATTTCAATAAGCCGAGGTAAGTTTTTATGAAAAAAAGTAAATTGAGCCTAATATAATAGAATATTTGTTTAATCTTGACTTAAGTATATTCCTTAAAGTTATGGAGATTTATAATATAGTACTTTTTAGGTATAAAACGTGAAAATATATTTACAAAAACAATTAAGTGTATTTTCTATTTTCAAAGGCATCCGTTCTTATATTATGAAGCTATACCTATATACAATTACATAAAAAATTTATACAGGTAAGTAACAATTTTGGAATAATTCTTGTTAGGGCTTTCAATTTATGATATTTTTAATAAGGCGAGTTTATAAGAATTGAGCAAAATTAAAACAGTTTGTAGTCTGTAAATATCTCAATGGTTGGAGTTGCATCCGCAAGACAGCTACATTTTATGTTTGCGGATAATTTTCCAACCAATATCACAAAATATTTGTATGACTACATGAGAGCAATTTAAAATTACAAGATAATATCACAACCCGGATGGTTATCACCGGTTTATCCCGGATTCATAGCTCGTCATTCTATGTAAATTTATACAGAGAATAACATAATGATTCAGTTACATTGGTTTTGCTTGAACGCACCAATATTGAAATACACCAAATATAGTATATATGTGTTTTCCCTCCATAAGCCTGTTTATTAATTCAATGATATACGTACAGAAGTAGCACTATACATATAGGTATAGACTATAGTTGAGTGAAAACATACGTTTCGCGTAGTTTATAATACAATAAAATGATAAAATTAGTATCGCAGTTGTAGTAATGAGGAGAATACAGCCGCCGGCTCTCGGTAGTGGATCACGAAACTGTTACTATATAATGCTTTTCCGCGTCTCTTACCGCTTATTACATTTAACGATCGAGAGCATCCTCTCTACGTATGTACACACATACACATGAATACATACACTCATACACAATGTGTATGTACTCTCGTTTCACTTAATTCGTAATGTTCGATTTATCGATGTGTGATTTAATTAAAAAGAAAAATTTTAAAAACAATATTTCACTTTATTCTATTATATATTTATTATATCATAGAAACTTATAGGTCAAGTTCAAGAGCGGATCCAACTTTGGCGCCAGGGGGGTGGAGGGTCACATAGTCGTGGTCAAGTCACAAGAAGTTATATTTTTTTTACTAACTAAGCTTTATTGCATACAAAAAAAGAAGATACATTTTAGAACAATTTGATACAAAAACAAATAATGTATGCAGAGGCGGCCTTATCGCTTATAGCGATCTCTTCCAGGCAACCTTTAATAGAAGTACTATAGGAAAAATATGTCGGTAAAAGTGCGCAATCAACAACGCAAGTTTATCACACATAATTAAATTTTATTTTTATTTATTTTTATTTACGGTATATACCTACATAAACATATACATACATATGTAAATAAATACAAAATATATTCATACAAATATACAAATAATATACCAATAGAATACATATATTTAAAATACTATGGAATAATTTAATTTTAATAATAATAGATACAGGTAAAAAGCAGGTATTTTATTACTGTTTGTAAGTAGGTACTGTACTTAAAAATAAATAAATAAATAAATGAATAAATATCTATACAATACACACACGGTCGTCTGTTCCTAAAGTACGCAGCTTAATGCTTGTGTTATAGGTAACAGCCTGGACTGGTATATAGCTACATATTTATAGCTACATTTTTTTTTTCGATAAACATAGTTATAAATAATACATATATAAATATATAAATAAATATTTATATTACACCCAGACTCGGGGTGGGAATCGAACCCACAACCCTCGGAGCAGAAAGCAGGGCCACTACAAACTGCGCCAACGGGCTAGTCAAAAATATATATATTGTGACAAAAAATATATAAGAATATTGTTTAACGATTTTAATAAGTTGTCCACCTAGGTCCTGGACCCAGCCCAGAGGGCCTTGGTAAAGTTAAACATAGCCTCAGAGGTTCTTAACTAAACGAGCTTTGTCACAACAATATACCTACTTTGATAGCTTTTTTTAATTTTCATTGTTAATTAGAAGATATATTATTGTAAGCAAATCAATAACAACCACACTGGTTTAGTGGTGCGAGTAGTCGCTTAAAACACCAACGGTTTGGGGGTTCGATTCGCGCTCGGGGTGGATATTTGTACTTCTACAATTATTTCTTTCCGGTTTGGATGCCTGTCCTCCATGTGGGTTCTCCCACCGTGCCTCGGAGAACACGTTAAGATGGTGGTCCCGGTTATTGTCATAAACACCTGAAAGCGATTATTACTCATCTCCAATCTTTTTACTACATGATGAAAGTCACCTATGCGGGATGTTACAGGCTGAATGCGTAAATAAATCAAAAATTTATTCTAAGCTTATTGATCAGACAAAAAGGTTAAAAAATAAGGTTTAAAAATAATATTGCATCTAAAAATAGCGACCAGTACTTATTATATTCACATAAAATAATAAAACTATATTTATATTAAATCACTGATACAACTGAATGATTATGATGAATGATGATGAATTAACTAAGGTAGGGCACAGCAGAAATTTCCTGCTCAAAATCTGGAGCAGCCCGACTGGGGTAGTCTCCTCTACTTTACAGAAGATTACAGCTAAATAATATTGTTTTTAAGCAGTTTTGTGTGAGTAAGGTGACCAGAGCTCCTGGGGGGATTGGGGGTTGGGTCGGCAACGCGCTTGCGATGCTTCTGGTGTTGCAGGCGTCTATAAGCTACGGTAATCTCTTACCATCAGGTGAGCCGTACGCTTGTTTGCCGACCTAGTGATATAAAAAAAAAATACAGAAATCCTGTCCTAAAAATAATCTGTCATAATAGGTACCTACATAAATAATTTGTACAGTAATTTAGTCTAGGCTGATCCTTTGTCTAAGGCACTCATCACTTCAGCCTATCGCAGTCCACTGCTGGACATAGATCTCCAGAAGTTCGCACCAAAAATAACGTGAACTCATGTGTGTTGCTCATAGTTAACACCCTGGGCAGGCGGTGGTGACTATGGGCAACACACATGGTGACCGCAGGGCTGGCTTTGTCGCACCGATGACGTTGCTGCCCGTCTTCAACCCGTGTATTTCAAAGCCAGCAGTTGGATGGTTATCCCGCCATCGGTCAGGTTTTTAAGTTCCAAGCTGGTAGTGGAACTGTGTTATCCTTTAGTCATCTCTTACGACACCCACGGGAAGAGAGGGGGTGGCTATATTATTTACTGCCGTAACCATACATCATATTACGTATATATTACTAATAAAGGATATGCAATAAAAATGTTTGCCGAGGAATGTAAGAAATAAAGTACTAAACTAAACATTGAAGCAGCTCCCAACCCCCGGAGATAGTGGGTACATTTTTTATATCTACAAACGTGATACAAAACAAACAAAAATGATTAATAAAAAACTATACCTAAACTAAAAACAACTTTTCATCCTTAGGTTAATCCACTTGCAATAAAATAAAAATAAGAAATTATGCTACGTAGGTATTTAAAATCTTGTATTGAATCTTTATATATTTTTTTGAAGTATCTTAACAGTAGTTACCTAAACCTCAGTTTATTCCTAATTACTGTATGTAATTAAGTCATATTCATTGAAGAGAATAATTTAGGGTTGATAAATGCTTAATACCTAAGCCATTGGCTACTGTTATCGTTTCTATAATGTAAATTTAAATAAATTTCTTGTAATGTATAATGTTTATATATATACCTTACTTACAAATATATATCATTTTTATTTATTACTAAAACGTTGTGCACGACGTATGACGGCATTTATTTATAATAAAATCCCGCATCATCCGTGTTTATATGGATAGCTTTACTTCTTCTGATTCTCTGTATCTTGATGTTTTATAGCCTATATTAAAATTCAATAAAGAGGTTTTTGAAATTAAATCAGGCCGGCAGAATTTTCAAAATAATTTCGGAATCTTTTTAAAAATATAAAAAAATATATTGTCAAATAAAATACAACAATACCTACTAAAATCACTATTGAGGTGATTTACATTTATAGCTACAAAATAGGTAATTTAAAAAATATTAGAAAATGTAAAGAAGTATGGAAAGTAAAACTTAACTGATTTTCAAGCCATAAAAAATGGCATCATAACACTAGCAACAAAATTCCAAGTGGGCAAAATTGCGCGACTCATCTACTCACTAATGTACAAATAATTTCAAATAACTTGATGTTTCTCTCTTCTGCGTAACGAATATTCATAATCTTTTTTGGAAACAACTTACAATACTTATATGTGACTGATTCATACCAGATCGATTATTAAATCATTTATCTTATTTTATTCTAAGAAGTTAAAACAGATATTTATTTATTTGAACTTGCTACTCTCAGGATGTGAATATCCAACAAGAAAAATGCCTTTTACGTCAGAAAGCATTTTTATTAAAGTATGCCGTGGGCTGTAAAACTTCAAGTTATGGCCTAAAGAAACTGAGTAGAGGCGGATGAAAGGAGAGGTCACCTAGTTCTAATTGTAATAAGGTCAAAAAATATACAACTGGCGTTTCGAAAACTTAATCTTATCTTGTTTGGATTACACGTCTCAATTGCAGTTGGTATCTGTTTAGTTTCGTGCCGTGATAAATACTCTTAAAATAGCAAGTTATCCCTTATACACATATATTGAAAAACATAGCTATGTATAGAAATACGATAGAAGAACGATAAACAAGTAGCGTTAAATAATTATAACAATTATATAAAATAAATAATTAAATAAATATAGACAAGGCATACAAAACAATTTGGTCAAAATTTTGACAATTATTAACTAGATTAATTAATCCACTAATAGCTATGAAATAAATCTTCTAAATAATTTATATACCGAAATATTCCAATTTATTTATTGATTTATTAATTGGTTTAAATCGTTTCAATGTGTGCAAGAAAGGTATTTAAAGCTCGAATAACTCTACCAATGTTACGAAGAGAAATCTAAAATCAGAGCAATTAACAGTAATTTATGACAGGTGACATAAATAAGGTACCTATACCTACCTATGTCCTATATTACAAAATAAACTATTAATCAATAGATTTTTTTGCATAAAACCTTAATAAATAGATACTTGGCGAACTATGTGACTGTTTATTAACATGAAAGCTAAAATGAAATTAAATATAAAACCTTTTTTGAATATGCACAGATAACTTAAACAATAAACAACCATGACCTATGAAAACACCTACGCATTTTTTACCATAAATAGTGCACGCAAAAACAATAATTGCAATTAATTGCTTTCGCAACGTTAACGTCTCTTAATGAAGTCATTCATTAATAATATTTAATTAAAACAACGTAAGACTGTCCATTATGAAACCTAAGTACTTTATCTTCACGGTTTCGTAATCAAATGTTTGAAGGCGTTTTTGAAATTTCATTTATCGATTAATCTGTTAAAATTTTATCAGATAGTTCATAAACAGGTGAACTAAAAAAGAGACAATGTCTCTCAGAGTCGTACGCCTTTCAGCTTCACCAGAAAATTATTTAGTGATTTATTGAAAATTTGTTTGTTTACCAGATAACAATATCAACAGATAGAGTTCTATTGTTATGAACAATAGAGAGTCTATAATAATAACAAAAAAAAAAAAAAAATTCAAAACTGGTAGCAAGAAACAAAATTGAATACTGTGTGTGCACTTAACAATACACAACAAAGGTTCCAAATAATAGGTGATATTTAATTTCATGTACAATACTCATATTAACCGCAATTTAAAAAAAACTAACTGACCTGAATCATGAATGTTTCTTTCAGTTCACAAACACCAAACACTCCACTTCACAGTACATTTCACATCTAATCCTCCAACATGTAGTACGTGAGACATAAATATAATCGGAATTATATCGTGACTATACACGGCACACACGACCGTCTAACAGTCTGAGAGACCGGCCACTGGCCTGCGAAGAGCGGGATGAAAGATGTGCGGGGGAACATGCACGCTGAAGGATGCCAAAGGAGGCAGATGCGACAGGACCTCGAAGAAAAGAGACGACTACACTGCGTGACATTTAAAAACTGTGTCTTTACAGCGCCACTCGAACGAGCACGACGATCTACAACCTAAAACATCTTTTTGTATCGGCGAATATCGCTTGAATGCGAGGGCGGTTGGGATGTTTTAATTTCGACGTAGATGTGTCCTCTAATGTGTCACACAATTTAGAGCACTAGCTCTAAAACTAGAGTGGTAAAGGTGATATTGGCGCGGGCAGGTTGTGTCGCTTCTGTCGTGTGCGATGGGGGGTGTGTGTCGCGCGGCGTGCGAGCGGGACGGCTGCACGGCGGGAGGGAGGTGTCACCAGCTTTTTAGGGAGCGGATGAGGCGCGGGGCATGAGGATTTTGCGACGCGGTAGTACTAATGCGAATGTTTTAGATAATATAGCGGGTTACGGGTCTCGTGTTCATCCTTTCAGAGCTCTCGTTTTATTGTCGAATACTTTTAGCGTACGTTGTTGGCGGAGTAATGTAGAGCTTGTTTCATTATTAAATTCTAGCTGAGGGATGATACGTCTGTGCAAATGTAGTTAAATAGTAGCAAGTGTAAGAGTTAACATTTCAATCTTTATCTTTTTAATAATGTTTTAGAATTAGAGAATTTTAATTAATATAACTTAATTTGAATGATAGAGACATCAGCGTCTAGCATCGATTCTCTTTATTAAATATCTGTATATCTTTAGAAATTGAATACGTACTGAAATATTTAAGTTAGGTATTGATTAGGCCCGTAAAATGTTGCCGAAAAAATGTTTAATTATATCTTTAGCTAAAAACATATTATAGATTACCTATTTACGTAGTAAGTTATCCATAATTTTTAATAGAGTCTTCCTATTTGTTTTACATGGTTAATTCTTGGCGTCGATCTAATTTTTTATTGAATCGTCAATGGATTCAGGGAATTTACAGTACGCTAAATTTACAACTAAACATACATGCATAACAATAAATTGTACTAAGCTTCTTAAACACAATCCCCGGCGCCTGTAAATTACCTGTGAATGTCATTTTAAATCGGTAGAATGTTGGATTCATATATTATATTAGAGGTAGGCTGCCATTACGTTAGTGATCGGTTGAAATATTTTTAGAGTGGACAATAAACTTTTACCGAATATTCGGTGATAACGTTGGCAAATTTCGGTAGAGTTATGGTTATTTCCCAAGAGCGTTCTCGACGGTAGGTACTGACTTTGTTTACGCGTGTGCTTGTATTATTAGCAAGTAAATCTGCACCCCGCGCAACTCCGCGTCTCTACAACCACTAAATTATATAATTGTGTGACGGTTTGTTGTGTAAAGAGCAGTGATTGTACAAACAATAAATAAATAAACGCCTACACAGAGAAACAAACACGTAGATTACGTAATCAAAGATTTATTTTGAGGAGTTCTAGAATCAAATTTATTGAGAAATCGAAATAAGAAGCTATTAAAATAATAAATTTTTTATCATATACTCGTACCTATCATATTATTCACTTATTAAGAATCCAAAAAGTATGCCTTTGTTGTTCACCAATCTATCATAGGACTTGTATTTTTGGAGTCATTTTAGGAGTGACTTGAAAATTTGATAGCTAATTGCAAACGTTAAGCATTTTAGGCTGGCCGGTCCACGGCTTGGGCATTTTTAAATATATAGGTCGAAGACGGGCAGCAGTGTTTACGGCGCGAGAAAGCCAGCCCTGCGGTCACCAACCCGCCTGCCCAGCGTGGTGACTATAGGCAACACACATGAGTTCACGCCATTTTCGGTGCGAACTTGTGGAGGCCTATGTCCAGCAGTGGACTGCGATCGGTTGAAATGATGAGTCCACAGCCGGAGCATCTTAGAAGATAATAATCAGTGCCGTGTGTATGAGTTGTTAAAATTTTCGTGTCATAAAATAGTAAAGAAGTTTAAAAATGTGTTCACTTCTGATAAACCTATTAAGCTATTACTCGTATATTCCTACGTATCAATTATTGATGTTTAATTTTAGATCTTTAAAAATAAGTGCTTAAAATTTTCAAGTGCGAAGTTGATTACCAATTGACTGATTCAATGAAAAATAATAAAATCAAAATAAATAATACTTTATTGAGGTAGGCTTAAAATACTTTTGAATTGTGAAAATTGATATAATCACAAAAAAAAACGTGGCAGCGCGAATTTTTAGCGAATTTGCTGGGTTAATAGTTATGGAACTATCTAGGAACTGCTTGTGTTCCTGAGGTGAGTAAGGTGACCAATGCTTGCAATGCTTCTTGTGTTGCAGGTATATAAGCTACGGTAATCGCTTGCCATCAGGTAAGCCGTACGCTTGTTTGTCGACCTGGTTGTATAAAAAAGACCATTAATTATTATAGAGTGTAGTAAAATTTTATTGAAACCTGAGAGGAGCCATTACAAAATAACTGACGACACATCTTAACTTCACAATACTTACCTGCTGGTAGTAGTGATGCATAACTTTATAAGTTACTACACACATCTACAATAATTTTTTTATGTATATACTAGCCGTGCCCGCGACCTCGTCCGTGTGGAATTTAACAAAAAAGTTATTGTAGAGTCCGCAGACTTATAAAATAAATAATTTTCTGAATAAAAGTACCCTAAGTTACATCAGCTATCTGTCAGCAAAAGTCCCATCAAAATTGGTTCAGCCGTTTCAGAGATTAGCCGGATCAAACAGACAGACATACAGACAGATAGATAGATAGACAGATAAGACTAAATAGTAAAAAAATGTTATTTTGGTTTATTTACCGTGTACCGTATGCATTTAGTAAAAAGCGGTTATTTTAATATTACAAACATACACTCCAATTTTATTTATTTGTATAGATAAATTTAATTTAAGTATTATGATGCAAAATAGGTAAAACGTGCAATTTATCATATAAGTCTATTGTCTCATTTAATTTGTGAAATATCTTTTTATGTCAAAAATATAACTTTTTAATTTCATTTTGATTGATTTATTTCTTTCGATAGGCTTTTAATTTAAATATAATTTGCATATTTTTATAAGTTATTATAAGTTAAAAATAGATGTCAAGGAAAACACAAAAATTATACCATTAGGTAGGTATGGAATTCTTATCTACCTATAACTAAACAAAAAAAAAAAAACTTAATTGAATTAGTTAGTTGAAACTTCTTTTAATTTATTTAATTTTAGTAGTTTTTCAAACTACGAGAGGTGGCAAACAAGCGCACAGTCTGTTCTGTTGATGATAATCGTTTGCCCTACTATGCCTGCAACGGAGCTGCTGCTGCGGAGCATTATAAGCGCATTGCCGACTCGCTGTCGACATAGTGCACCCCAGGAGCCTTGCAACACCAACACAAAACCACTTGAGAGTCGTATAATTTGACTGCTGCTTCTGTAAGATTAAGGTACTTTCCCATTCGGGAATTATACTATATTATTTTTGAAATTAATTATACAATGTAATAGTTAAATTAATATGTTTTATTACTAAACGGCTCTTTTTCAAAGTTGATTAAATTCATATGTTAACTTTTTTTTCATTTAATGCATTTTTAGTAATTTCTTTATAAATACGATAATAAATATTTTTCAAGGGTTCTTTCATTTCATTGAAAAGAACTATTATTATTAGTCATCAAAAGATTGTATGAAAATTTAAAATTATATTTTTTCTCATACTATCATTATAAAACTAAGACCATCACACGCTTCAACAACCTTCAAATACTATAAACAGGATCAATCCAGTTAAATTCATTCGAAACTACAGCACTGACAGAACCCAAATATGAAATGACAAAAAATGACTTTTTTCCACTCAAATACACTCACCCTATTCCGTGACAATTAGGTAGCGCCACCGCAAAATTATGGGATATTGACGTGGTGACATTTCCTTTGTCCCTTCAACGAATGGTCTAAATGGTAAATCCCCTTATGCCATTGTTGCATTGTGGCCACCTACGTTGAAGGTACAAAAAATGTAGTTGATATGCGATTAACTGAAAAACTGTAATAGACTATAGTATTGTTAACAAGTACTACTTACAATACTGTTATAACAATTTCATTATGTTTTCGATTTTATTACCGATGAGGAGTCCCTTGTGCCTTTTTTTAGTATTTGCTCGGCTACTATTTTGCTACTATGAGCCTGAGATAAATATCGTATAGCTTAGGTCTATAGTTGGTTTGTACTTACTTGGTGTGTATGTGATTATTAGATAATGTTTTTAATTTAATTATCTATTAAAATAGCTTTAATGGTTATAGATGATTCGATGTTGTTAACATAGGGTAGAATACAATATGTACACGAAGGAGATGGACCGGTGCAGTCGAAGTTACAATCTCCATTTCATTAAATTAACTAGGTATAACAAATCGTATTCATTTAGTCAAAAACATATACCAACACTAAAAATCACTTAAAATAATTATATTCATCATACATCGTAAGTTCATATTGAAAACCTTTAAATATTATAAAAACGAGTGTGCTTTAGATTACACGACTGAAGCAAAATTTACGAAAAGTAACTCTCTCTCTTTCTATATTCACTACTTTATATCTCCCTCCCAATTTCCTTTCATCTCGCCCGATCACACTTTTCGTAACGCTCTCGTCACGGATTCACCAGCTTAGGTACTCCCCAAGTCAAGCATGCGTAAAAAACTTACTTCAATAAGTACCTGTATTATTTTAAACCTCAGCATACGTCTATGTAGAAAAGATTTCTCACCGTACAATAATAATTCAACTTAATGCTGTTATAATACGTGGCCGCCTGGCCCCTCGACGTTTAGGGACAAGTTATTTATTACGGCGATTGCTATTTTTTCGAGATTTGACTGACGTATACTAATGTCCGTGTAAATAATCACTTATCATTATTTTTTTGTATGTTTTCAATTTTTTACACTAGACTCGCCGTATAGTTTCGCTTTTCAATATAGTCGTATGTCGTCGTCGTCGTCGTCGTCGTAATAACTATATAAAAATAAAAAATAAATAAATAAATAAAAAAACAATATGTAGAATAGTCTTGATCAGTAGACTCGCGTCAACTTTTAGAAACTTTAAGACTAGTTATTAAGGTTTCTAGGATTCTAAAGTTGCAGTGAATTACCGATGCATGTGTAAACAAAAAAAAAAAAAAATGGAATAACAAAAGCACGGACATCGTAAGCCTGTGGATATATCACTTAAATAAAAAAAATATAGTCGTATGTTTTTTAATTATGAAAAAATAACATATTAAAAATGGCGTAGTAACTGAAGTCTGTATGGATAAAAATACAAAGAAATATGATTTTTACTATTTTTACTATTATTATTTATTTTTACTTTATTTTTACTATTATTATGATTTTTACTTTATTATGACGTAATATTCTCATATCTTAATTCTTATTACATGTTAATATTGTGTAAAAAACCATAGTCCATTACATCAGTATACGACATTGTATGGAATTCTAAGATAAGACTACGAGAAGATTTATGCGTAGTATATTCCTATACTACGAGTATAAAAACAAATAACTACACATATCATAGTGAGTGTTATAAAGAGTACCTACGTAAGGCCACTGCTACAAGATCTGACTATGCGTAGGGACGCGTAGTCAGATCTTGTACATACCAATCCATTCCGTTTGACATTATTGGTTTTAACATTATTATTTTTCATACTCAATTATTCTCTAAGTAAGTTTGGTGTTTATTATGTTGTAACAAAGTCGTTTTAAACGTAAATAGGCATAGCTTTACGTGTCGAAGTGTAGTAAGTATATAAAGCATAGGAACTTAATATTATTATTGAAAATTTGTTTTGATTCGTGATAAAATGTAGGTAATATTATATGTAGGTACCTAAAGTGTATTATTATTTTGATTAGATTATTGTAGATACAATAAATATAATTTTGGTCTCGTTCACGCACCAAAAATTGGTACTGTATGTATTTATGTGTAATTTAAATAAAATTAACTAGAATTATATTAATATTTACAACATGTTAGAATATCAAATACCTTTTCTAAGTTCAAGTGATAGGATTAATAAATACAGCACCTTGTCTTGTAGACTTTAATTTATACTTTGACTAAAACCTTTGACCAAGTTCTCACTTAATAATTTATTGGCTACTTAGGTGCGACTTGTATAAGATGTTTCACTAATTAATATTAACAACTATTATCACCGCTAACATAATATTATTATTAGTTTTAAAGTATCAATATGAAATGTAATTATATTTTTTAAATAAATATAAAATCACTAAGGCTTAGCCTACTGATTTACGAGTAAGTAGGTACCTAATACGAAAGAGTGACTCATTTATGGCAATTTATGGCAATATATTTTTTTATATCGACATATTTACGACAGTCACTGTTTAGGAATTATGAAATTATTATTACATGTAAGATTAAATGTTAATTTATCTAGTTAAGATTCAGAAAAAAATGATTAAAATAATAATAATAAATAATAAAATAATAAATAAATTAATTAAAATACAATATAATTCACGAATAGAAATATATTATATGCAATTCTTTTCTGGAAAGTCACGTAACTACTTGTTTATAATATAAAAGGGCTACCCAAAGCCCTTATCTCGACATCTGCGCTCAAAACTAAAACCCAGCAAATTGGCCCGCTATCATTCCCATCACGATACTAGACTGACACGCAATAAAATGTATAACGATTCCCTTCTACCAGCGCATTGTATTCGAGCGAAAAAAAAACATCGTCACCTGTCGTGTCATTTGGTCCCAATAAACGTGCCGCCAAAGAAAACACGAAATTAGAAAAAAAAAATGAAATCGCCGAAAAGTGACCGGACTTGTCTTATGACAGTTCGTCTTGGACCCCTGACACCGATACTGAAACATCACGGAATAATAACTCTTATGTTTACAGTAATAGTGGTTATATTTGTCTACTTGAAGTTTTATTGTTTTATAGTTACCGAGGGACAGTTTTTTTAACTAATCGTTTTGACTGACGAGAATTTATTGTGTGATACATTACTATGGACGATATAAAACGTTGGTCGAACTTCATTAGGCGTGTTTTTGTTACGGTTTCGCATTGTGAAAATAATAATAGGTTTTTCAGCCTGTCTTCCTTTGACTTTGATGATGCCTTCTGAATTTTATTTACGTCATCGTTAAGGGCCCGCCTGCTCACTAAAAACAAATGACCGTATTTAAAATATTTACTTAGTTTTTTATTGTTTATATTTTTTTCTCAATGTTTAATTTTATAATAATATATTTTATTAATAATTTAACTGAGGTAGGGCACAGCAGGAATTTCCTGCTCCAAATATGGAGCAGCCCGACTGGGTAGTACCTCGACCTTACAGAAGATCACAGCAAAATAATACTGTTTTCAAGCAGTATTGTGTTCCTGTTGGTGAGTAAGGTGACCAGAGCTCCTGGGGGGATTGGGGATTGGGTCGGCAACGCGCTTACGATGCTTCTGGTGTTGCAGGCGTCTATAAGCTACGGTAATCGCTTACCATCAGGTGAGTCGTACGTTTGTTTGCCGAGCTAGTGACATAAAAAAAAAATAATAATAATATTTTTATTAAATATTTAAAGATAGAGTTTAGTAAAGCCTGTGCTCTTCTTTTCCTCAATATGTATTTAGTTCAAAATCGTCAAAGATCAATGAGAGTGTTTATGGTTAAGTTGAACGGACCTATTCTTATGACAAACTTTTGTACGTCTGTATAATCTATGAGTAAATACTTACAGATATTATAAGAACTATTGAGAATGTATTTAATGATATTCTATTTGAAACTTCACACAAGTGTTTATTTATCTTTGTGTGAGAGTAAAACAAGATACAAATTCATTCGTTGGACAGACAAACAAATCGAAAATGCTCTTAGTATTCATATGAGAGATGTTCGTGCAACGGTAATTGGCGTCATACAGAATTGATAATGTGTGTACATTAAAGTAACATGTTTTTCAGAATAAGTATTTACAAATGTATCTGTTTTATTTTTTATTGTTTTAATTGGAAACAAATACAGTAGGTATAGTTATATTTTACTAGATTTTCAAAGTATAGAGGCATAGGAAATATGATTCTTCTTCTTAAAAAGGTGTTTTTTTTTTTTGTGAGCAAGAGAACAAGAGCGTCCGGTCTGCCTGATGATAAACGGATACTCTAGAGTGTAGCCTATGAGCGCCTAGGAATATCGCAAGTGCGTTGCTCACCCTACTCTGACTCTCCTCAGGAGCTCTGGTCACCTTACTCACCACAACAATACGACATTGCTAAAGAGCAGTGCTATAGTGTGGTCTTCGCGAGGTAAAGGTATGTGTCCAGTTGTGGGACATTAATAGGCTACGCTTCAGTCTGTATTATCGCACTGCTGGGAATATGCCTCTTTCCCCATGTAGGAGGAGGACCGGACCACCACGCTGCTCCAATGCAGATTGGCGGATATATTTCCTACTATAAGTAACGATCGCTATCAGGTGTACATGATAACAACTGCGACCGACGGCTTAACGTGCTCTCCGAGGCACGGTGACGAGATCCACAAGGACTGTACAAACACCTAGACCACGGCAAACATCTGTATGGCCAATACAAATGTTTGTCATGTGCGGAGATCGAACCTGCAATCGCCAGCGCATCAGCCACAAACCCGTGCTGTGACTGTTCCGCCAACGCGTCGTCTTTTTAAGTTCAATTACATTTAGAATTTTAACATATAGAAGCAGTCTTACGACACTAAATATCCATTATATTATCTCAGTGAGATAGTGAGACTTGGAAGCTTTTAAAACAATCAAGATTCATTAAGAATAGTGTTATTTAATTGAGAGGTCCGTTCAATTCAATTGTTGACTTATCTCACGTTTAGTTGTGACCTTATCGGTGCAAACGAAGACAAGTTTTGCTTCGATAGGCCACTTAACTTGCAGATACTAGAGGTATCCAGTAATTTTTGTAATGGCATAATATGTATAAAGATACCTATAGGCAATTTATAGGTACAAATAAAAGTTACAAGATGAAGTCGAGATGTGAAAAATCACGATATGAGAGCAAATGAGACGTATCAATAGGTGAGAAATATGTAGTCATTTTAATTATTATTGGAAATATACAGGAGGTATCAAATGTTTCTGGTAGATAATAAGATAACTGTGACATTAAAAAATGTAACTAGACTTAAAGAGAAACAGATTAATACTTCAGAAATATTTTGTGCTGATTAAAAGATAAATAAAGACAAAACTTTTAAAGGAAATATTTGTTAAAGGAATAAGAATCAACACATCCACAAAAAATAAATATTTATAATTCATTCAATTAAACATTGTATCACGTGTTTAAAATACATTGCTGTATATTGTCACAGCAAGCTTCTCGACTCGATTATTTATACGTATATTATAAATACTTTTGAAAATTTAGCACCATCCGACACGAGAAATTACACTTATTTTTTTTGTTAAATACCGCATATTTAAGTCTAGCATACCAGTAAAAATGAGTGCTGTTGCAAGTAAAACAATTTGAAATAGCTTAGTTAATTAGTAACTCTATAAATTTTAAGTACTTACTGTTCTTGTATTCTCATGTAACTTCAAAAACAAATTAAAAGTACACCAGGTGCGTCGAATTGGAAGCAAATCACGATATCGTATCGGGTAGTATAAGTTATGTTTTTATATTAATGTGGTCACGTGACAGTATATTATCGAGACATCCAATTGGGCGGTGTCGTGACAAAAGGTCATAAAACACGGTCCGTTTTATGGATAAGCAAACATATCAGTCCGAGAAGTACCTTGCTGAACTCTTGGACAATACTACTACTTACTTTATAATAATTACGTCGACTTATATTAACTTTTTTTTATGTAGTTTTTGTTTTTATTATATTTTTATAATGGTTTATGACTTTGTGTAATTAACAGAGAAGGTCAGTTTAATATTGAGATAGCTTTTAAAATTCATTATGAATGAAGATTCATTTCCAATCACGTCTTTACTTCAAAAATTGAAGTGTATCAATAAACTATGCTACTGATTAAATTTTATACCTAAGGGGATTTTTGGGATAATTAAACAAAATAGACCAGGTGTTACCAATTTTTTTATTTCAATCGTTGTTCTTAATTTTGCTAAGGTCACATCAGATCTTTATTTAAAATAATTTCTTAAAAAACAACAAAAAGCATTTTTATTTCTAATAAATATTGTGTTGCATGAAAGGCATAATAAAGTATTGGTTCTTCTCCATTAAGACCATGTCTCATAACATCGGGCTCGATATTTCGTCACAGTGGTTGTCACCGGCCTGTGTTCCGCCCCGGGTGGTAATGGTTCCAATGATCCTTCAAACGGCGGCGCCCGACCAAGAACACGGACTTTCATTATAATATGATAGAGATTATGAGTTTTAATACGCCATTAAATTATTTTGATTGCTGTGACAAAGTTATCTGTTACAAGTGTTCGCTTAAAATGGCACTTTTTCTAAAAAAAAAACTTTCCATTGTTGAGGAAATTGATATATACCTACCTAATTTAATTATGAGTCACTTAGACTAAATCATCTTGATTTGAGTTTTGTTACTACCCTATTCTTAATTATTCAATTAATGATAATTTGTTTCTAATCTTTAGTTATTATGATTAAATTCTCCAATTGCTTAATTTTATTAATGTATATGACAATAATATGTTTTATTTTTGATTTTGATTATTTTGGTTGTAATGATGATGGGGTGTCACTTTCTTTTTTCCCTTTTTTTATTATGAATATTGTAAGTGTTGATTTGTATTAATGTAGGTATATCTGAAGTTCAAATACTTTAATTATTTATGATTTTTTATGCTTTTAATTATTGTATTCCAAAGTGTTATGTAGATATACTTTTAAGTGACATGCATATCATATACTTTGTTATTATATATTGTTTAATTTTCATTTTTTTATATGTATGTTGTAAGTGTGCTTTTGTAATAAATAAATAAATAATTAAACAGAGTATAATGTTTATGGTGCAGATTCTGCACAGCATTTTCCTCTACAATTAATTATACAATGAATTTATTATTTTATGTAGGTTTTGTGTACAACTTTTGCATTAAGAAACAGAAAAATAGCATTTGTGTCTGACTACGTCCTAGCTATTTAGGCAGTCTTTGGGATAGATAATCTGAAGCTTATAAATCGTACACAAGTATAAATTACGTAAAAGGTATGAAGTAAAAAAGGTTCGGGCAGTAATATGTCCGTGGATGTCTTTATTAAATAATGAAATCAAAACTTTCACACTTCGAAAGTTCGAAGTTTCGAATGTCATGTTGTATCTTAAAGTCAACCTACGGTCGACAGATAAACAGCGATCAAAGTCCATGAAAATGTAAGAACTTTTGTGCTATTAAAATCAATATTAAGTTTATCTCATTTTAAGGATGTTAGAATATGTGATTTGATTATTCTGGCATCATATCTTAATATTACATAGTACATCATACATTACATACATATCGATGGGTATTAGGGTAATTACATTTTCGTACACAAGGTTAATTTTGTTGTTGAGTACCTACTTAAAGTCAAATGTTTACATTGTTTCTTTCCCTTTCTTTGATTTAACAAGCTATATGTGTGTTTAATAATATTAGTCAAAAATTATATTTTTGTTAGTAAAATTGCAATTATGAAGCATATTTGTAAATCAACCCAACCCTAAATGTTACCTATCTAGTTTTTAGTTATCGGTTACAATTAGACGAAATAAATTGTTTTGTGACAGGACCCTTTAAGCTATATATTTTCCAACTTAGCAAACATCGGAACTAAATAAACAATTTTGGGATATGATAAGCGACTGAACAAGAAAACAATAGGTCCATAACACACCAATAGTTGAACCTTCGTCCATAGTCGTCAAGTGGTAGAGGATATACTGCCGATAATCTTTCAAATTTTAAAAATTTTGAGTAATGTTTGCCTATTTTCTCAAGTTTTGGGTTTTCTTTATTCCTTTTAAAGGTATATAAACATTTATACTATATATAGGTGAATGATAACTTAAGCGATTTTTAATGCACCCAGTATATTCAAATAACTTAATGATCGAACAGCTTAAATATTTCATAACATGTATTTAATTTGGCGCAGCGGCAATTTTTCAATAAATATCGTACCGACACCCAACATTTCAGTTAACAGTACTTATAAAGCGATTTCGTACATCACCGGCGTACATGTGTGCGTTTCGATATCTTACGATATCGAAGCTGCGTATACGCCGGCGTCCGACACATCCCGTGTTGGTTTAATACCGATGTTCTCCTCCCTGCGGGGTACCTCCGCTCCTTTTAGCCCTTTTTTATCTCCCCTTCCTTTTTTATACCGACAAGCCACAAAGGACGGCGACGTTTGTTCCCTTGTCTCGTTCGTTAATGATTTTTACGAATTATTAATTGTGTCCTGATAAAAACCGATTGAAAAATGATGATTGTTCTACGATTTGTTCGATCGTTCACGTAATGTGTATACTATTCGATGCTAACACGTGTTCTATTCTTTTACGAATGTACCTACAATAATAGATTTTTTTATACAATTGTCATTACAACTATTAGGTCTATACGTATTAAAATTACCACATCAATATGTATACTCTATACAATGTCTGTCCGTCTTTCTTTTTGTTTTGGCTAATCTCTGTAACGGATCAACGTTGACGGTACTCACTGACAGATAGCTGATGTAATAAGGAGTAACTTAGGCTACTTTTATTTTAGAAATGTATTTATTTTATAACTCTGCGAACTAAACAATAACTTTTTTGATAAATTCCACGCGGGCAAAGTCACGGGCACAGCTAGTTATAAATAAAACGTACTCAATAAATATGCTATTAATATATTATTTAATAATAATAAAAATAAATCAGTTCTAATTGGTAGGCAAAGAAGGAGAGTGACTTTTAAATGTCAAAATTGATAACTATCGATTTTATTTTTACATCACTAAGCGTTGCTAGCCCAAGTTTGAACCCAACTACCTATAACATCGATCAAGAGTTCTGCTGGTCCATAACGAATGCGTTTGAATATAGTTTCAAGATTCTCTCTAATATCCGCTTTTGTATGAGCGTAATGAGCGCCGCAGTAATACCGTCGGAAATGTACTCTGGTCTCTGAGACCCGTCCGCTGTAATGGCTGGGCGTAACATCGATATTTAGGGACGTCCCCCGACTCATTCCACGGAAATAAATTAAATAAACTCCTGTCTAATAATTAACTTTGGTTAGTTTTGATTAATAGTGCCGTACGAAAATAATTTGATTGCTTTTTTAGCTTTGTCGGATAGTTTGTTGCAGTTATACAAATCTTTTTCTTGAGTATTTTCTTGGTTAGTTTAGATGATGACATTAGAAAATGACATTTAATTTATTTAAAATAAAAAAATATGGTTAATAGTATTGTGGGTAAATATAGTCAGTGGTAGCTTCTATTTGACTGTAATTAATTAATTTATTTAAAAACGAATACGATTTCAATTTGTAAAATGGCGAAATAAAAATGCTTTTGAAGCCTATTTGAATAAAGTAATTTTTTAATTGAATTTTGATGCCCTGTCAGTTATTTTTACTATAATCCCGATATTCAAAGCCCTTGTAAAACCAATGCATTTTGTAGGATATAGGGTTAAGGTTTAGTATGGTATATTGTTAGGAGGTTCGCAATGGCGCCGCGATCACATATTGCACGAGGTGAGACCATCGTCCGAACGGTTTATCGTTCACCATCATCTATAACACTACGAGATACCACAGATTATATGACACACAGACACATTGACATTACATACATATACAGACATAAGTATACCACTTTAATCTATTATAGTCCACTGCTGGAAATAGGCCGCCACAAGCTCACGCTAAACGTCCCCGTTTTCCGCAATCCTCATCCAGTCTCAGGCGATCTAAAGTAGATCGTCACAGTATATGTCACTTTTGTATCATAACTTAAGTGTACTAACTTGATTATGTAATATTGGATGATAAATTATAAGCATCAAACAATGACAGGTTTTAAAATAATATTAATTATTATTAATGTAAACCTTATCATCTAAGTATACGTTTTAAAAACATTATGTAATAATTCTTTATTTACACTGGAAGAAAATTTTATATAAATTTTGCGTCTTCTAATTAATTTGGTTAGTTTAGTATTTTCAAATAGTGTAGTCGATTACAAAATGTTCTTGAAGTAATATTAGCGTATGAATTATACTTACCTCTGTCTACGGTTACTCTGTGTAATGTATAAGGACGCTGGCCGCGGCGGGCAGGGCGAAACATCAACCATTTTAATTATGTTCGGGACACCATTAACAATAAATCTGTTGTTCGTACACGCACACAGACACACGGACAATAATCGATACATAATCGAGAAGCATCGAGAAGTATCGGGAATCGATCGACGGTCGCCACGGTCCGATTTATGGCTGATTATAATTTTGTTTTAGCCATTCCCACTCGTAAACAACGCTGTGACCAATTAGTTAATTATTGTCTTACTGCTATTCGGAACTTTGACGACATTTAAATAAATCGATTTTGGTCGTAAAAAGTACATATCAGCATAAATATCGAATGGATGTATGTTTATAACGTTTTCGCTTTTAAATATAAAACCGTAATTATGTATTCTCAGTAGTTGAAAATTTGGATTCGATGTTCAAAAATTTTAATAGGCATTGTACCCACGCGAGTAAAAAGCCGTAGAGTAAAGCAAGTAGGTATTATACGTCTGGTAGTTAGCAGTTACTTTTTGTAATTTTTATAATTATTATTTAGCAGTTAATTAATTATTTTCTTAAAACACGTTTTTAATCGAAATGTATACAAACTGGATGTAATAGCGCAATGTTAAATTTTAATTTGATATAGGTACTATTGTGATATTTGTTAATTCTGCGGTGGTATGTTTAGAGATTAGTTAAATACGAATGCTACCGAACTATACAAATATTAAATAAATTATGTGTGTATTCCTTATCGACAGACTTAAAGAAGAAAAAAAAAAGATGACTTCCACAATTAAACTGTATTTTTATGTGTATTAACCTCATCAATTTTTACTTGGCGTGCTGTTAGTTGAACTGAATTTGATGAACCTTTTGTTTAATCGAAAGCCGGTGTTTGTCATGTGGTCACATTTCACATCGATATCTGACAAGTCGTTTTGAGTCCCTGATAATGCTTCTATAATTGATTATTTTTTCGACAACCCAAGTTGTATTATACGACGATGTGAGTTGAAATCGGTTTTTCTCATTGATTAAATGTTTTTTTTTTTGCCTTTAATTTCAAGATAAACAAAAAGTAATGAGTGCGTCAATTTGGTGTATTCTTTACTTCAAATTTTAATGAATCATTTTGATGATAAATTGTTGAGATATTTATTGAATACATCAAATAATTTTATAGCTTGATGTCACAAAAATTCAATTTCTTTATTTTTATAGAAATCTGATGTGGCTATACAGCATAATTATAACCTTGGTCACCATTGATAAAACTATGTTAATTCAGATTATTGTATACTCGTATATACTAGTTAATGTTGTTTGTCCAAAGCTGCAAGCTATAATTAGGCTTCAGGCAATATCATATCTTAAAACATCAGCCGCAGAATCTCTTATCAGATCAAACTTCTACATTAATTACACGACACGTTAAGATGATTTTTAATCTTATCTTTATTATTTTATTAACCGACTTCAAAAAAGGAGGAGGTTACTCAATTCGAACGTATATCTATCTATACATATATAAAAGCGAAAGGTCACTCATGACGAAATCTCTAAAACTATAAGACCTACAAACTTGAAATTTGGCACCTGCCAACCTACCTAGGCTCCCTATAAGACGTAGGCATCCGCAAGAACGGATTTTACGAAACTCGAACCCTAAGGGGGTAAAACGGGGGTTGGAAGTTTGTACGAAAGTCCTATGTTTTTGAAGTAAGAGACTTGAAATTTAATATGCTCTATAGATGGTGAGAAACTGTTCAAATAATGTATCTTTAGAAATCACCTCCCTTTTGGGGTTGAAACGGGGGATGGCAGGTTGATTCCCTCATCACTAAATCTCCGAAACTATAACAGCAACAAACTTGAAATTTGGCAGGTAGGTTCCTTATAGGGCGTAGACATCCAAGAACTGATTTTACGAAAATCGACCCCTAAAGGGATAAAACGGGGGTCGGAAGTTTGTATGAAAGTATTATGTTTTTGAAGTAAGAGACTTGAAATTTAAAATATATGCTCTATAGATGGCGAGGAGGTGTCCAAATAATGCATCGTAATCAATATATATAAACAAGAAAGGTCACTAACTCACTCATCACGAGAACTCAAAAACCTCTGGATGGTCTATCCATCCAGTTTGGACAAAGATAAAATTTGGCAGGGAGGTAGATTATAGTTAGCAGACGTCCGCTAAGAACGGATTTTACGATATTCCACCGCTAAGGGGGTTTAATCACGGTTGATAGTTTGCTTGAAACATATACAGCCTGAAAATAAAACTAAAAATGTGGTGTATAGAGAGGTTTTATAAAAATAACTATCAAATTATACTAAATTGTGCCTTTTAAAAAGTTACTCAGTTTGATAAGCATTTCAAGTAACTGAAATAAAAAATAATTGGCGTTAAACATCTTAATAGTAATGCATATCTTCATAACCATGCGGACGTAGTCGCGGGCAACAGTTAGTGTATTATAAAACAAAGTCCCCAAAAGTGTATGTGATCGATTCGCTCAAAATCTACTGTACGGATTTTCATGCGGTTTCACCATTGGAAGAGGGCTCCACCATTGGCAAGAGGAGGGTTTACGGAACGCTAAGCCGATTATGGTGAGAGTTTCACTGGAACTTTGCCGGAAAAACTTTGTGACACACTAACTTCAACGCGGGCGAAGCCGCGGGCACAGCTAGTAATTAAATATAAATATATTGTTATATTTTGGAAAACCGGGATTTCTTGCGCGAACTCAGGCTGAGGCCTTTGTCCAGCAGTGGACTGACTGACTGACTTGATATAACGCTTAATTGATTCCGTGATGATTGATTCCGTGTGATTCCGTGTTCATCATCATCTTCATCTTCACTTTAGCTTGATACAGTCTACTGCTGGACATAGGCCTCCGCAAGTTCAAGCTCCTCATGTGTGTTTGCCATAGTCACCACGGTGGGCAGGCGGATTGGTGACCGCAGGGCTGGCTTTGTCGCACTGAAGACGCTGCTGTCCGTCTTCAGCCTCTGTATTTCAAATCCAGCAGTTAGATGGTTATCAAGCCACCGGTCGGCTTTTTAAGTTCCCAGGTGGTAGTGGAACTGTGCTATCTCTTAGTCGCCTCTTACGACACCAACGGGAAGATAGGGGGCGGCTATATTTTATTGCCGTAACAACACAGAGATTTTGTCCAAATGAAAGTCCAGTAATAAAATAAAAAATAAAAAATAAATAAAACAACTACCGCAGGTTAGCTGGAAGAGACTTCTTCTAGAGTTATCTCTACCAGCTTTCTACATATAAATTATATTATGTGCGTATAACGCCTGACTGAGCGCAGTAGTCAGTAGTCGTCGTCCGGGCTACATCTGACGCCCGTTAGCAATAGTTTTCATTCATTAGTTTTGTTTCATTGCATAGGTATTGGAAAATTACTAAAATCGGAAACATTGACATTTTTTTTTATTGTCCGCTAAACACGCCAATACGCCAACACGCCAACATGCCAAAACTCCAACAAGCCAACACGCTAACACTCCAACATGCCAACACGTCAACACGCCAATACGTCAATGCGCCAACATGCCAACACGCCAACACGCCAATGTGCCAATACGCCAACACGCCAATACGCCAATGTGCCAATACGCCAACTCGCCAACACGCCAACGTGCCAACGCGCGAATGCGCCAACACACCAACACTCCAACACGCCATTACGCCAACACGCCAACACTCCAACACGCCAATACGCCAACACTCCAACACGCCAATACGCCAATACGCCAATGTGCCAATACGCCAACACGCCAACACTCCAACACGCCAATACGCCAACACTCCAACACGCCAATACGCCAATACGCCAATGTGCCAATACGCCAACACGCCAACACGCCAATACGCCAATGCGCCAACACGCCAACACGCCATCACGCCAATACGCCAACACGCCAACATGCCAACACGCCAATGTGCCAACAGGTCAACACGCCAATACGCCAAAGCGCCAACACGCTAATGTGCCAATACGCCAATACGCCAACACGCCAACATGCCAACATGCCAACACGCCAATGCGCCAACACGCCAACACGCCAATGTGCCAATACGCCAACACGTCAATACGCCAACACGCCAACATGCTAACACGCCAACATGCCAGCACGCCAATACGCCAATGCGCCAACTCGCCAACACCCCAATGTGCCAATACGCCAACACGCCAACACGCCAACACGCCAAAACGCCAACACGCCAACACGCCAATACGCCAACACGCCAATGCGCCAACACGCCAACACGCCAATGTGCCAATACGCCAATACGCCAACACGCCAACACGCCAACACGCCAACACGCCAATGCGCCAAAATGCCAATGCGCCAACACGCCAACACGCCAACACGCCAATGTGCCAATACGCCAACACGCCAATACGCCAACACGCCAACACGCCAACACGCCAACACGCCAATGCGCCAACACGCCAACACGCCAATGT
The DNA here is from genome assembly GCF_905220565.1 of Melitaea cinxia. Taxonomy (NCBI): domain Eukaryota; kingdom Metazoa; phylum Arthropoda; class Insecta; order Lepidoptera; family Nymphalidae; genus Melitaea; species Melitaea cinxia. The sequence goes on from NC_059406.1 coordinate 11,825,656, forward strand.
GCCAATACGCCAACACGCCAATACGCCAACACGCCAACATGCCAACACGCCAACATGCCAGCACGCCAATGCGCCAATGCGCCAACACGCCAATGTGCCAATACGTCAACACGCCAACACGCCAACACGCCAACACGCCAATGCGCCAACACGCCAACACGCCAATGTGCCAATACGCCAACACGCCAATACGCCAACACGCCAACATGCCAACACGCCAACACGCCAATGCGCCAACATGCCAACACGCCAATGCGCCAACACGACAGGACGCCAACAAAAATAACAAACCTGTTTAATAACAAACCGTTATTTATGATATTCTGTAACTGTCCTGGTCCGGAAGAAGCCACTTCGCCATCTAAGGACATCGTGGCAGAATAGACTTTGAATAGATTTAGGATAGAAATTGACTTACCCTTGATAAAGCTCCAAAAAAGTTTAGGGTTCGAAGACAAAGTTGTTTCCAGGCTATTCAAATACAATTTATAGTTCATGAAGATTTAAGATTTTTTTAAGATTTTTAGATTATGAAGCTTCGCGCAACGCTCCCTGAGCAACTTAAAAGTAATTAAATCACGAGAGTTGCCATTTTTACGATATTTAAATTTTTCATTGATGACTTTTATCAGTGCTGCAGAAAACCATAGCGGATATTTACTAGACCGTGTTTTGGATTTGGGCACATGTTTAGCAATGATAATTCTCAGAACAGCAATCATAACTCGACAATTTCTTCTCCCAAGAATATTCGCATTATTCAGGGCACTTGTAATTTTGTCATAGTCAGCTTTGTAGAAGCGGAACCTAGCCCCAATACAAGATTCGAGCTTTTCCTGAAAGTTAATTTTAACGGATAACTCAATAGGAGGGTGTAATGGTTCTATCCCGGAAAGAGGGTCCTTGCTTTCGCTCAATTGGGAGATAACCAGAGAGCTAATTACTAGGTCTAAAACGCGATTTTTATTATTTTGACACCAATTATACTGTGAAGCGCATTTAATGACATTAAATCAGTAATCATGTTATTCAACAAATTATTCGTTGTTATCGGAGTCAGTGCAGGGCCAGTTGCCTAGTTTTAATATATTTGTCAAGCAATAAGATTCCTTTGAGTTTTTATTAAAGTATGGAATACCTCTTTTATTGCAGTAGTGATATGTATTGTTTATGAAAAGGTTTTGGACACTCGATGGAATTTGATTTAAAGGAATCGGTTATATAACTTTGAATGTCGTTTCTTTGTTTTTCAGGTTGGTTTTTATAATATATTTTTTGGATCAAAATGTATATAGAAAAATTGTAAAATAACAATTTTTTTAAAGAGCAACACAGTTTAATTTTCCAGTTCCAATTCTGAGTATTCAAAAAGTGTCTTAAATATTTTCAAATCTATACTAATATTATAAAGATGTAAAGTGTATAACTTTGTTTATATGTAGGGGGTAATCTTCGCAAATACAGATCCGGTCATGAAAATTCTTTCACTAACAGAAAGCTACACTATTCGGGAGTGACATAGGCTATATTTTATTGTAATTAAACAAAAAATTAATAATAAAATAAGAAAAAGATTAAAATATAATATCAAAATGGTAAATAAACTAGCGTCATCTATCGCTATTAGAAAACAATTTATCAGTCTTTCGACTTTATTAATTTAGTCTTATTTTAGTCTATCGACGACGTTTTCTCGATATTTGATAGATGGCGTTGGAGCAACATATTATTTATTTAAGTGCTATAAAATTTGTTCTTTAAAGTATGTTATTTGGTTAATATAATAATAATTAACGCCCCACGAAGTGGGCATGGGTCGGCTAGTATATATATATATGTTCGGCTATAACTTCGTCGTTTATAAACCGATTTTGATAATTCTTTTTTTGTTAGAAAGGAGATATCCTAAGTGTGGTACCATGATAAAGAAACCAGGATCTGATAATGGCATCCCACAGAAATCCAAGGGAACCCTCGAAAATCGCAGCGACGACTAGTGCGTTTGTTAGTTTTCTTCGTCTACTTACTTTGTACTTACTTGTCGATGTAATTGAAGTCGGTTTTTTTTTCGTTTGTGAGCAAACATAATTATTTTTTTATATATTTTGAGATATTAAAATATATTATGGACCTACGAGGTGACCCGGCGAACAAAGTGTCCTTTATATTTACTTTGTCCTGACAATAGACGAACACAAAAAGATGTCCGATTTGATGCACTCGTTCTGAATTTATGCGCGTACCCAAATTTAGACAGTTAATTTTAATTTATATAGACGGACTAGCTTTTACCCATGGCTTCGCTCAGATTTAATTTGTTTTAAAATAAAAAGTATCCCATGTTACTTCTAATACCTCCAAGAATATGTGTGTACAAAGTTTCATGATAGTCGATTAAGTAGTTTTTGTCTGAAAGCGTAACAAACAAACTTACATTCACATTTATAATATAATAATAATAGGGATAGGGAATTACATATTACGAGTCGTTGACGTTTATAACTTACGATTTTCTTTTTTAATTGTGTATTAAGAGTTAATTGTGATTATTATTTTCCACTTGATGTTTTTTTCAAGTTTTTACGCTTCAATAGATATTTCTTGATAAAAGTAAAGTTTAACGCTACAGTTTGTTTGAACCGTTGCCGCGGGTTTGAGTTCGTTCAAGTATCATAATAAGTAAATGTGTAAGCATAACAAAATCGTAGACTTTTAAAAAACACTGTTTTCTTTCTTTGATACCAATATATATATTAATTTTAATTAATAATTAATATAAAGTAAAGTATCTTAGAAGATGTCATCTCTATATATATAAAAGCGAAAGGTCACTCACTCATCACGAAATCTCCGAAACTATAACACCTAAAAACTTGAAATTTGGCAAGTAGGCTCCTTATAAGGCGTGAGCATCCGCTAAGAACGGATTTTACGAAACTCAACCCCTAAGGGGGTAAAACGGGGGTTGGAAGTTTGTATGAAACTCCTATGTTTTAGAAGTACTCGTAGTTATATATAACTTTGCAATGATAATCAAATGGTCTGATTTTAATGGTTTTTAAAGTTTTGAAAAAAAACAGCACAGATATTTTTGCTAATGTCACGAAGAACGGAGAAGACAAGAAGATTACGGTTTGATCGAGAACCTTCATTTAATTAGAACAATATAGGAAATAAAATAACTTAGTTAATAGCACACATTGAACAACACAGACATTCAACTTATAAATACATCTATACTAATATTATAAAGGTGAAAAATTTGTTTGTTTGTTCACTGAATAATTTCCAAACATATTGTAATTAATCATCTCAAGAGAATGTCGTCACGATCTATGACTACGCGCCGATAACCCTGTCACTTTGATCTAGAAATGTTAACCTAGGTCCTAGAGACACACTGATGGACCAAACAAGTCTCTTATCAACACCGATTGCCTTATCACGTTCTGGGTAACGGACAAATGTGACACACATCCGTCAATCAGTTGTTCTCTTTGTCGGCTTGATAGAGAATAATTTAAAAATTACATATTTTCATGTAATTATGAGATAGAGGTAAGGTGTGAAGTAATTTATTTTTTAGTTCATACACCAATAATTCTTGAATACAAAGGAGACAAAATGTCTTTACAGCGTATCTGCAGAAACAAAGTTTTAGTGTGTACTCTGTTTCTGTAGATGAAGATTCAAAATTGCTTAAAAAATTTCATTAAAATAGAATATAAAGTAGGGTTATATTTAAGAAAATCAAAAGTTGCACATTCATTTTGGCAGCTATGTTATGACCAACATAAAAAAAAAAAATCGAAATAATTGCATAAACATACCCAAAATATAATCTCTTTTTGAAGCAATAGATAACCGTGTAATTATGATCTATCAGCAGTATACATAAAGGGACAAAAGACAGACATCCCGACGTACATAGACACATATCACAAAATCATGGTGGCTCTATAGAAACATAATCCACATCCGAATTTTGACAAAGAACATGTAATTGGATTACGCAGCACTTAATATCTCCGTTTCACTATTTTAGCTATATATTAGACTTTATATTAGTTCATTAGGCAAAAAAAATGTGCTTTATTATCTACGAGTAAAGTTAAATGTTGCTTGAACGAAATATGTAGTTCGTTTGTAACACCGGTATAGTTCTGGCGACAAAAAAATATCACCGCTCGAAAAGATGTCATATTAAGAAACATGTCAATCATATTTTTATGACACACAATAGGACCCTTGTTCACTTGCGTAGTGCATTTTTTTCCATATTTCACGCTCAGTTTGAGTGGTCCCAGATTTTTGTTTGCCCTTTTTTTGAGGGTTGTTTGGAAAATTGTCGGAGTTTTCGAGTGTTTTTTCAATTACTTCTTACAATATCGACGTTTTATCTGGTGCACGATGTTAATCGCAAACATTACTCGCTTCCTGTTAACAAATTTGATTTGAACAATATTTGTTCGGAATATTTTTTTTCCTTTTCAAGTGAATCGCGTTATTATTGAGTTACATATTTATACCTACAAATTATTGTTATTGTCGTCATTATGCTCTTGAGGAACCACAACTGTAATTAAGCATTATTATTACTTTAATCATTAAGTATACTTTGACAATTGAACATACCATTCAAAACCTTTTGCAAGGAAGTGTTTGGGAACTTTTCATGCATCAGTCTTCGACAATTAAACTAGAAGCCAATTGCATATTAAGAAATCGCTCCCGATTCGGTGAGAATGAATAATATAGTGAACAGAGCGACCTCGTTGTTCCTTGCTGCTCCCTTCACAATGGCGCGTCAAACGCTTATGACTCGCCACGCTTTGTCTTGCAATTACGACGGTTTCACAAAATTTGGCACTTCGCAACGACCGGTAGTGGTTGACCCATCCTTAAGGCTGACCTCCAGTACGATGTTTTACTACACCTAACACTGCTTTACATTTATTTTGGCAAGTTAAAAAAATTGGTAATGCGAAAAAGTTTTAGTCTGTATGATGATATTAGGGGGACATTTCTTGCTTAAAATCTGGAGAAGTACTTCAACCTTACAGAGCTTCACGGGCCATTATATTGTTGTCAAGTAGTATTATGTTTTTGAATTGATTTAAGTAGCTCGAGCTCTTAGATTTGTGTAGTATTGACAGCGAGGGTTGGCGCTTGCAATGTTGTTGCAAGTATCCATAGGCTACGGTAACCGCTTATCACCAGGTGGACTTAACACTTGTTTCTCGCCCATGCAATCATTATCATAATTTGTATGAGTAAATCCACTCATAAAATTGGTTAAAATAATTTAACAAATAAATAAATATTGAATTTTATTTCCAAAAATAACAAAAATAAAAACCGTTACTACACCAAGTAGGTACTCGTATTTCTCGAAGAACTTTGCGTCTTGATTATAAAAGTAGGTAGCGAGGCCTCTAATTCCAACAATTAACCGGAGTTCAACAGTAATGGTTGCGGCATAATTAGCATTGTCCGTGGTATTGCATCGCCAAGTGCCGCTAACACATTGTGCGTTTTGTTCCAACTGCGCGCGAACAAAGGGCCGTTGTGGGAGGTGAAATCTGATCGCACGCGACATCGCCCTGGCGAGGGGAGCGAGGGCATCGAATAGAAACGGATTGAAAATAATATATTTTATATATAATTATTATTGATATTAAAATATGTGTTTTCCTATCTACTACGAAATACCGCCTACGAATGTAGTTTTATATAAAGGTAAAAGGGTATTTTAAGCTAAAATAGGATTTTATAAAGTTGACATTAATAGAAAAACTTTGTGATAATAATGTCTAATATCATATACATATTCGTTTAAATAATCCTTTAGAATCTATACAAGTTTAATTTTTTTTTCTTTACCTATTACGTAAATTATTCTTAGAAGACGATAGGTTATAAAATTATTTGGAACTACCATAGAATTATTTCTTACTAGCTGTGCCCACGACTTCGTCCGCGTGGAATAATGACATTGGACGGCATTTTTTGGATTTATCTTTTGGTTTATTTTGGATTATAAACACCGCCGTTTGGGTATTTACATGTTCAACGTGATTCTTTAAATTGGCATAACTTTTTTATTAATGAATCAGTTGACATAAAACAAACAGCTTACCTCAATATATTAATGAAAACCACATCCAAATTGGAAAAGCCATTTCTGAGATTATCGTGTACAAACATATAACATTTACATTTTTATTATATGTATGATGATGATGATTTACAGACTGAACAATGCAGTGTTTAAAATCTATCGAAGATTGAACAGTACAATGATAAATTCTTTATTACATTATACCTACCGTTATCCTGTTGATTTGCTATTTGAAATAAATTATATGAAAAATTAACGAACTGTCAGTTAATATGCATGTTTCATATAACGAAAGACTGTCGATGTGTTTCGCAAATAGGTCGAGCTTCAACGACAAGGAATCCTTGTAGGGTTGTAAGTAATCTGATCTCATGCGACATCGTGCTACAGAGGGGAGAGTGGTCGTGAATGATCTATTCATACGTGATTATACTAAAATATCATGAAAGACTGATTTTTTTTTCTTTGTAATCGATAAAATCTAAAACTCCTGTAGTGACCTATCTCAATATTAATACTAGTACATGTTTAATAATCTCTTCTTCTTACCTTTAGATTAGTTGTGAAAGTCAGTATTTGTGATGTTGGCATTATTACTTCCTCCGAAAAGCATATTATTGAGTCCGTCGAAATAAAACATTATAACTTTAACTGTGTACAAGGTACTGAACCACTGGAACTCATTGTCTATAATAGATAATGGATTCGGTAATATTCTGCAAAAAATATCCGTATAAATAAGTTGCAGTTGCCTAGGCCACACAGCTATCAATCTTATTAATTTATATTGTTCTGTGAATCTTCAACAAAAGTTACACGCTTACAAAAAAATTCTAAATGGTCAAAATTAAATTTTCCTGAAAAATAATTAATGTAAATCACAATTAACTCAACTGACTTTAAATGCAATTATCGGAGACTCCAGCCCTAACACTATTTATAAAAAAAAATAACTACCCAAAACGGTTACTTCAATTCCAAGATCTAGACTAAGGTACTATTAGGCACAGGTATATATCAATATTTAAATTAATTATTTGAGTGTTCTATTTAAGCCCAAGTTCCTTTTCAGCTGCAGTACAACTCGCACAAGGGTCCGTTGTCGCTGACAACGCGGCTCTGTGCCGCTAATCACTTTCACGTGCCACTGTCCTCTGCGCCATTCGACCTGCACTTCCTCGCCGATGCACTGGGTTTATCTTTAAATGTAAATGGTGTGAGTAATTTGTGTTTTAATCATTATTATGTTATTATTTTATGTAATAGGGCTCAGTTAGGCCAGTAAAAATACCTAATACGTAAATCAAACCAGGCATAGATCTAAATTATTAGCTATATCTTCAAAATTATATTTCTTAAGGAAAAAGTTTTAATATTGTTTGGCGGTTAGTTAAAAAACCTCAGTAGGAAATATTTATGTATGAAAAAATTCTGATGATACCCAATCACTTCATACTCAGCGATAAAGGAATCCTTTCCGATCGTCAAAATAATCTTCACATCATGGAAAAAATTCTGAAATATTGTCTGCACATTTGTAGTTGGATGTACAGTGAATTGAATTCTAACTCTGTTTGATTCAAAATAATATATGCTGTCATATAAACAGCTCTTAACAAAGAGGCTTTAAACCAGCTGTGTAGCGAACAATACAATATTTTTGACTACATCATTTACCTACATAAGTATTTATTAGAAACTACAAAACAGTATTTTAAATTTATTATAACTTAACTAGAACACTAATAATACCGTCTTATAATTATTTTAAATGTGTAATTTATGTACAAACAGCTTTTTCCAAGAGTCGATGTTGATTTAGTAATTCAGAACTAGGTGTACAATAATGGCGGCATACCTCAGCGATAGCGGGTGTAATTGGCTAATAGTGACTTGCGCCTCAATAATCCCGCACTATCCCGCACCCGTTCCCATGGCATTCCGCGGACCAGGGACAAGGCCTTATTATAGCAGAGATTATTGTACAGACGTGACACGTGTGGCATGGAAAATACCTCATAGTTTTTTCTTCAATTTATATATAATCACTATTAAAAGTCAATAAAATTTTGGCACATAATCTTTATGTAATATTAATTAAACACGGTTTATTTACAAAAAAATAGCTGCGGAGTCTCTGCCCGGTTCTTCCCTGGAGAATTTACATTCCAAATCAGTGATGGCTTCAATTTTCATTATACCTAATTAAAATTTGAATTTGTAAGATGACAATTCGAAGGTGCTTTTAAAGCCTATTTGAATTAAGCTATTTAGGTTTGATCCTAATACTTAAATGTTTATTAAAATTAAGTAAATTACTTGCTTCTTATCATCATCATCATTACAGCCTATACAGTCCACTGCTGGACATAGGCCTCCACAAGTTTACGTCAAAAATAACGTGAACTCATGTGTTTTGCCCATAGTCACCACGCTGGGCAGGCGGGTTGGTGACCGCAGTACTGGCTTTGTCGCACCGAAGACGCTGCTGCCCGTCTTCGGCCTGTGTATTTCAAAGCCAGCAGTTGGATGGTTATCCCGCCATCGGTCGGCTTCTTAAGTTCCAAGATGGTTGTGGAACCTTGTTATCCCTTAGTCGCCTCTTACGACACCCACGGGAAGAGAGGGGGTGGCTAAATTCTTTAGTACCGTAGCCACACAGTACTTGCTTCTTATGCTTGCTGTATTTTTTTTTTGCAAACACATTAGCTACTAACTACTTTAACTACCTTTTAAGACTAAGGGGATATTTCCCGGGTTGTTAAGCTATTAGACATATGGCGTCACCCATCAGGAAAAAGTTTAAGACGTATATTTTTTTTGACTATTGAATTGCAAATTATTTATGGTATATTTCTATTCACAATAGTTTAGCAATCTATACATTGTAGTTTATTAATCGAGTTGTAATAGGCCCAAATGGCCTTTTTTAACGCATGATTTTAAGGTTTTTTCGTAAACTAAGTGTAGGATAAACTTTACTTTACTTTTTTTTCAGTACGGTAACACAGGCCCTAAAGCTACTTTCAGACATGAAAATCTTGTAACTGAAACATTTTGATACCTGTAAAAATAATTTGATTCTTCGGAGTACAGTAAACAAAATTTAGTTAAACACAATATCATTTTATTCATAACAATTAAAAGGTACATTGATACCTGTTGTCTCGTCTGTTCCTTACTTTACTCTATGCATCATTCCCGCGAAATAGGGACGTAAATGTAAGTAGACAAAGAGAGCACGCAAGCAAGAAGGCAGGCATAAAAAGTAGCTGTCAGTGCGGTCACGACGCGCGACGTGCGCTATGAAGTAATGTATACGAGAGCTATTACTGGACCTGGAGTAGAGGCGCCATTTGTTAGGGTGTACCCGGATTTGTCTTAATTTTTAATAAACCTGGGGTCACCCCGATACGGATGTCCCATGAATATGCATTCTATTTTCAGGAGTCTTAACAAATAATTCAATTTTACCTAATTGTTAAGATTGTCATAGATATTTTGTCCGGTTTCGGTTATTTGAATCATGGTAGCCCTATTTTTGTAGGTTCGTGAGACGAAGCTGGACAGTTTTGCTTTAAATGTATGTTATTTATGTTCTCAAATACAATAAAGCTGAATCACTTGTTTGTAGCGACGTGTTGAAAATTGCAAGGAATGGCTAATTTGTTTATAAGTTAATGGTTTTTGATTTACTAGTTCAGTGGTATCGGCTTAATAGGTTTCAGTAATTATACATACATAAACATCTATCTTTTATATAATTGTATAATTAATTTGCGTGAACAAAAAGTTCTTATTGAATAAAAATTCAATAATTGTGTTTGCTTGCAAACGAAAAAAAAACCGACTTCAATTACATTGACAAGTAATACAAACGTAGGGAGATGAAAAATAGTCAAGTAAATACGTGTTATCAAAGACTACTCAAAAATTTGTAATCAGATCTCGATGAAATTTAAATGTAATCACATGATAAACATCAGATTTCGATTCAATTATAAATCATCAAAATCGGTACATCCAGTAAAAAGTTATGCGGTATAATACAACGTAGGTCGACGAAAAAATAGTCAAGTAAGAACGCATTATTAGATATAACTCGAAAAGTAGTTATTAGATCTCAAATAAATTTTAATGGGACTAAATGAAACATACCACCTTTTGATTAAAAAAAAATTTCGTTGAAATCGGTCCACCCACTCAAAAGTTCTGAAGTAACATAAAAAAAATACAGTCGAATTGAGGACCTCCACCTTTTTTGGAAGTCGGATAAAAAAGGAGAAATTCAAAAATTGAACATTTCTGTTTTCACTATGGAATTTAAACAACTATGTTGTTAAATTTTCTTTAGGTAAATGTAAAATATGATGAAATGAAAACAAATCGGTAGTGGACCTTGTTTTTTATTCAACTTAGCTTTACACGTAGTTTGGTCTTTTTTTATTTCTTTACGACTTATTCGCATAAAAGTGCGGGAAACCTGGCTTCTTAATAAACCCTTTTGTTGTTTGTTTTTATTAAAATCACTCACTTCGGCGTATCGCAGTTCCCTGCTGGACATATGCCTACACAAGTTCGCGCCAAATAATATGGCGTGAACTCATGTATTTTGCCCATAGTCACCACGCTGGACAGGCGGGTTGGTGACCGCAGCGTTGGCATTGTCGCACCGAAGCCGCTGCTGCCCGTCTTCGGCCTGTGTATTTCAAAGTCAGCAGTTGGAAAGTTAGCCCGCCATCGGTCGGCTTTTAAGTTCCAAGGTGGTAGTGGAACTGTGTTATCCCTTAGTCATCTGTTACGACACCCACGGGAAGAGAGAGGGTGGCTATATTCGTCACTGCCGTAGCCACAGAGCTGGCTCAGCTCTTAATAAATATATACCCTTTGATAATTATGTTTATTAAAATATTGAATTCAATAATAATTTATTTCAATAATAAAGTTATTTTAATTCAAATCTTTAGCCATCAGCCTATGTAAGATTTCGACGTGTTTGTTACTGAAGTATGTGTCACATCAAACTACCATAATTAATAGGAAACCGTTGCTTAAAACAGACTCAAATGTAAGGTTCTGTACTCACATTGAGGTTACATTAAACAACTAGACGTCAGGTGGCGGGGCCGGGCCGGTCACGATTCTTTGACCGATGTCGACTTGAAATGCTATATCCATTCCGACTACATCCTCAACCGAAACTATTCTTTATCACGTACAGGACTAAACCCATTTTCCTATAAACATTTCTCTAAGAAATTAATTCTGCCGGTATTTCGATTTATACTTTATGTTAATAAGCTTAAAGTGTATATTTCTTTGTGATGGTTTAAAGATTGGAAGACGGCGCGTTAGTTAATGCTGTGCCTATGATCGTAATAAGTAGATGGTGTGTTGAAAAATTATCGGTGCGATCGGAGGCGCAATGGACGCGTCACTTTTTTGCTTATTTATATTGAGTTTGAAATTAATGATGTAACTGTACTGGAAATGCTAATTTTACCTTATTTATTAATAAGTAAATGTATTTTTTGGTCCAACGAAGTAATTTCTTAAAATATGACATAATTACAGTCAAGCTATATAAATACGTATATTATAGCTATGAGTCTTATGACACGAGAGTTAAAATCAATAATCCTGTTCATCAAAGTGAGATAGAATAAAATTCAGATGACCCAACTCCTCGTTTTCATAGAAGCACTACGAAGATACAGTTATGATTTTTGAAATAAGTTTATAGCGCTTATAATTATTGCCTTACTTCTAAGTCTTAACTTGATAGTCTAACTTACAGCCTACCTTTTCAAAAGGCTCTTTCCGTAAATTTTTTTAAATTTAAATCCTGAAATTATCTAACAAAAAAAAATGATCACAGTTTTTTCCGTTTCAGTTTTATAATATTTACGTGTTCGAATTATGTAGGTATTATGGTTTCTTATGAATATAATTATATTTTTACTAAATTCATTTCTAGAGTTCACTCTTATTCGGTGTAAAACCAGATAGCGGCCCGCTGGGTCGTAATAAGCGAACAGCAAGCGCAGACCGCATCGAAATGTCATCAGTGTTTTCAGTAAATAGCTGAAGCGTTGCATCGTGTAATCTTAATATATTTTAGACGTATTAAGTGTACAAATTAAAAAGGCTTACAATGTCTTTCTTGTTGATTGATTTGCTAGATCATGATGTCACTTCAGTCTATCGCAGTCCACTGCTGAACATAGGCCTCCAAAAGTTCGCGCCAAAAATGGCATGAACTCATGTGTTTTCCCATAGTAACCACGCTTGGCAGGCGGGTTAGAGACCGCCAGGCCGCCTTTCAGGCGCCGAAGACGCTGCTGCCTGTCTTCGGCCTGTGTATTTGGAAGCCAGCAGTTGGATGGTTATCCCGCCATCAGTCGGGTTTTTAAGTTACAAGGTGGTAATGGAACTGTGTTCTCCCATTAATCACCTCGTACGACACCCACGAAAAGAGAGGGGATGGTTATATTCTTTACTGCCGTAACCACACAGAACTTATGTGGTAGCAGTTTATGATGTGACTATTGCAAACTATTAGATTATTAACCGTTCTGATTGGACAAAGCCGGATATTGGCTTGTTTGGAAGATAATTATCTGTAAGCTTGTCCATAGTACTATACAATCTGTAACTATATTAAAATTTAAAGCAATGTTCAATGTGTATTATTTATTATTGAAATCTAATTTAAAAAAAAATCAAGTCAGTTACGAAAAATCCAAATAGATTAACATGTCTATATAAACAAACAAACAGGATTATTATATTCCCAGAACAAATCAAATCAATAAGTCTTTATATAATAATAGTAATATTACTTATTAATTTTTTGTAAGTACACGGCTGTGTCTATTTTGGTGTGATAGGATCTATGCTAATGATTGCCGGTAAAAATGGCGTCACTCCGTCAATTAGACTACCAAGGTAGTCTTGCGTCATGAAATTCATGACGGTTTAGCTCTTAAGTCACAAGAACGTTAAAATAAATTGTTTGATTAATAAACAATTTTTATACTCACATCGATATGACAGGCTAATTAGAATATTTAAGATACGAACTTAGTAAAGTTATATGGTTCTGTACAATAGTTCATTTTTTTATATATGTTTCTAAACTGGAATAAAATAAATATAAGTGTATAAACATAAACGTTTTTTGAATATACTTAAATGGTGTTGTAAAAAAATATGTAACTTAAATACGAAATATTAAAACTAAATGAAAACAACATTGCTTAAATATTTTTAGTTAAATATTACTTGAATTGTATAAACATTACAAATTGTTTTCGTATTTTTGTTAATATTTTAAGTATTCAAAGAGAAGTCGTACACTGCTTTAACCGTTAATAAATAAGGGATATGTATAAATTGTATAAATTGTATAAATGATAATAAAAATAATAAAGAAACGCCGGCGCCGTAGCATTTAGGTATGCGCAATATCCCGACTATAAAAAAGGTCAGGCTCAACCAGATCATGTATCTGGACCGGATCAGGATAGAATGAGTCATGTCAGATCCGGCAAGCTCTATCAGGACCAGGTCTGGTCCAGACAAGGATAGCCTGATGTAAAATATAATCAAGTATGGTAAGGCATACTGGATCAGGTCTGGTCCAGATCAGGATAGCCTGATGTAAAATATAATCAAGTATGGTAAGGCATACTGGATCAGGACCTGGTCTGGTCCAGATCGGGATAGCCTGAAAAAAATTACGCGAACTGAGCCTGAATCACGCTATTAATATTTCTAAGCGCACTTAGTATATATACAGTTATCAGGACAGTCTAGCAGGGAGTCCATTTCTACACAGTGGAGCAGTCATAAGTAATAGGAAATAGTTAATTAATATTTATAGTAATAACATAAATAAATAATGCATTGGAAGAAATAAACGGAAATAAATATCATAATAATTATGTTGGGAAACATATTTATAATGTCAATTCGCTTTTTTTTGTTAAACAGTTTTTTCAAGAATTATACATTCGTGTATTTTAAAAGGATCGGATCGAACCGGCTCCAGGTCCAGACCAATCATCTGCGTTACATGCCTTATCTAGTCCTGATCGGGCATGCCTGGTCCGTTCCTTCTAAGGAAGACGAAAAAATTTCTACTCGGGATATGGAATAAGCGATTTCCCTTTAATGCCTACACTTGAAAATTCTTAACCTAGTTGAATAAAACCGCTATTGCTTACCCATAGGCAACATAATTTATTAATTATAAAATTATTATGAGCATCATTCATACAATCTTAACTTTAAGAAACCGCCCCATTTGTCCCCCAATCAGGTCGATACAAGAGAGCGGCAAATTAAGGCGTTGGAAAGATTCACCGAGGACGAAAGTTCGAAGCACCCGGAGGCGCCACCAACTGTTCGAACAAGGGCCGATATGGGGCAAGTAACACCACCAAAACTTCGACCAGCGTCCACACCGTCTGAACACGCGCAAAATGCCCTTACCGAGTTCCTGGCCATAACAAAGGCAAACCGAGAGGTGACCCTGGCCACATGCAATAAGATTATGCAGACCTACCAGTACAACAACCTAAAGTTACTGGAGGTGGAACTCGAAGAAGCCGAAGCAGCCATTTACAACAACGACACTCGACAGATACTCAAAGGAAATATGTCGGGGAGGTATATGGCTGCATATAACATCACAGCAGGCTTCGTGAGCGCGGTCGAGTCTGAGGGGCAGGAACAAGAGCCTCAGATCTTCAATACACCACCAGGGGACCCGGTGGTGGTAGTGGCCAGATGCACGAGAGTAATGCTGGATGATCGGATACTCCGGATGGCTCAAACCATCACGGGGGACCGTGACGCCGATGATTCTTCCGTGGTCTGGGGGCTACCTTCACTGGAATGGATAAATGGGGTTCCAGGATGTGGCAAGACAACTCGCATAGTCGGGGAATTCGATGAGGACGAGGAAGTCGTCATTACGACCACAGTCGAGGCTGCCAAAGAACTTAAGGAGAAGCTGGCACACCGCTATGGCGTTAAAGCCAAATCTAAGGTGCGCACTATGGCCTCCGTACTGGTCAATGGTTTTCGAGGGGGCGCAAAAATCAGCCGTCTTATGGTAGATGAAGCCCTCATGAACCACTTCGGGGCCATAGTGATGGCAGCCCGACTATCAGGGGCCAAGAATGTGGTCCTCATCGGAGATATTAACCAGCTGCCGTACATCGACAGGGAAAACCTGTTCAAGATGCGGTACAGCAGACCAACCCTGATAACAGGCATATCGTGGGAGCTGTCTTGTACGCACCGAAACCCCAAGGATGTCGCCTTCGCCATCAGCGAGGTCTACAAAGATATTTATAGCTCAAGCCCAATAATCCGTTCCCTGCGCGTGGAAAGCTTCACGGGCGCGCAAATCTCTGCAAAACAGAACTGGACCCTATACCTGGTCTTCACGCAGGAAGAGAAGAAGTTGCTGGTGGACCGGGGATACGGGAAAGGGGAGGGGTCGCGTGTCTTGACTATCCACGAGGCGCAGGGCCAGACGAGTGAGAGTGTCATCGTCATCCAGACGAGGAGTGGGAGGCTGCGAATACATGACAGCGTTTCGCACGCGATAGTCGCGGTGACTAGACACACCAAGGCCTGTGTCTACTACACCGACTACAGAGATGACGCGATCTGTCGTTTCGTCGGGAGGGCGGCGGAGGCTACGGAAAAAGACATCCTCGAGCATAGTCTCAAGATGGCGATTCATAATAGAGACACCGCCGTCGTTGAGAGTATTCTCGAGATGTCAAAATAAAATTCGAATAGGTTGCTTTGCTTGGGAGGAGTAAGTTTGGTAGTAATATAGACAATATTAAAAAATATATTTCTAAGAAAACGATTATTACGCATGTAAATAATGTAAGAATTAGCTAGATATAAGTATAGTATTATAAGGAAATAATAATTTAAAAAAAAAAAAAAAAAAAAAAAAAAAAAAAAAAAAAAAATGTTGTACCATAGATTAGATTAAGAACCGGTCGGTGGACTCACGTCTCTTTTGGAGACATTAAAAACAAACATAGTCTGACTTGAACAGCGATGTTGTTGACTAACGCCTACCTTGAAATAGAGAAAAAAAAATAAAAATAAAAATTTGCATGTATTAGAGTAAAAAAGGACATGGGTTCATAAGCCCGTGGATGTATAAGACTTGTTAAAAAAAAAAAAAAAAAAAAATCTTAACTTTAAGAAACAATCCTTATCTATTACTAAGGACCATTAGTAATAAAAGTACTAAAGATTTTTCGCACTCATACCTACCGATATACCTGCTTCTTCTTCTAGTAGCGATTTTTTAGTTCTACCAATATTAACAAAAGGAGGTATATTGTTTGTATATTTATATTAGGGTTCGACTTTCCGTCTGTTTGCAAGTTTTTGATTTTGTTCGTTAATAATTTTTTCGTTTTACAAACTTTGTTTAAAACAAACGGAACCCTAAAATTAAAATAAAATATTATAAATGTTTGGACTTGTGATTTATATATTATGGTAAATAAATTATTAGATTTTGAAATTGATCGATGATGTTAGCTTATGTAATATTATTTTTTGTTTATGGCAACGTATCAATGTCAATGTATAACAGTTATTTTTAGTGGTTAACACTAAAACAAATGAATAAGTTTTTTGACGAAAATGAATTAACGATAGAATAATGTACGAAAATAGACCTAAAATACTTGGAAATTTAATTTAGATTATGTAGTAATACAGGTTTTACAGTAAAAAATTTACACTTGTTACAAACAAATATTTCCAATTTTAAATAGACGTCTAGAAAATAAAATTTTATATAAATGACCCCATTCTAAGATAATTGAAAGAGTTTTAAATTAAATTAATAGCATAGCAAGTGTATATAGACTTTTTGGATGTGAAATAACTTATATGTTTTAATCATAGATATAAAAAGTAGATAATGCGCGGCCTTTGTTGTTAGTGAAGCCACAAAACTCGGCTCCTTCAAGTAAATACACGCGCTCACGCACACACATATGCATCAAACTACGCTCATTTTCGTTAGTATGTCACGAGGCTTCATACAGTAACTTTGCTTATAAAATGCCGTCTTGTGTGATTAAATGGTGCAAAAACAATACCAAAGTAAACAAAAAATCTGAAGGAATATCGTTTCACACGTAACTTACATATAAAACTTTAAATTTATTGTTATTCCAAAATAATATTGAGGTTATTCGGAACTTATAATTTCAATGTCACGAAATGACGTACCACGGGAGTTTTGCCAGTAGTTCTTTTTTTCAATACCCCAAAATGTGGGTAAGTAAATTGTACGCAATCAGAAAAATAAGTAAAAAGTAGACATAGTTATTGTTTTTTTTTTCTCGTGTTATTTTATGTTACATAAATTGAAAATAAAAAAAAAAAAACGAAATATATTTATGAATTATTAACTCGTTTGTTTTATGTTTTAACTTTTTACAATTTTTGAGTAAAATAGGTACCCATATTTTACTATCAAATTTCATGGTTTTAGGTTTCCAACGAATATTTTAATAAGAGGTGAATGGGTAGCGGCTGTAAGACTGAGAAAATGACCACGATTATGCTGGCCATGCGCATAAAGTCAATTTAATACGATTAGTGATTGAAAAATATTTGAACATAAGACTACATCATATTAGTAAAATGCAAACAATGACGATGACTCTGAGTTCTAAGCGACAAAAATTTAAAAAACTTATACAACATAAAGGATTCTAGGTTTAAGAAAAATAGTTAAAAAAAACCGACTGCAAACTGAAAAGAGATAAACAGAGGGGATAGGAAGTGTCCATTTATACGATTATCTTACGAATATATTTTTTTATTATTCTACCGATTTTTTGTTTTATTTTTAGTAAATTTATTTAAAACTATAAACAGGTTTTTTATTTTCACATACCCATTTTACCTATATTAAATTAATTGTTTAATAAAAATTTTAGGGACTTTTTTTAAAAGGTGTCAACACTTCACTCACTCACACATCTTTAAAAAAGTGGCTTCAGTTTTCTGTTCTAGGTGCGTTATCTACCTTTTTTTACTTGATCTATGGTTTTAATAAATAACAATTTGGACTTCGAGGTCCATATTTCGATTTCGTAAAATGGTTAAATTATGTTATATACTTAGTTTTTCCGAGGTTTTTTAGTTTGGCGTCCAACCGTGTTGCATATTGTTTCTCATTATGGAAAAGCCATAGTTAAAAAGCTCGACAAAGAATTAAGCATTTTCTTATTAACTGAAAGAACATTGGCGTAGTAGTCACATCCTCGGACTGTTGTGCTTATTGGTCATGGTTTCGATTGTCACTCATGATAAATGTTTGTCGTAATTTAAGCATTTATGGTTACGCACGTCGTATGTGTCTACAGATGGGAATAAGAAAAAGGATCAGCACCTTACTGGAGGCAGTTGAGTGTGAAACGTTTTATTTATTTATTGGTATCTAAAATTCATATATGTAGATATCCATACGAGCAAAACATTTCTGGTACAGAGCACTAAAATTGAAAAATAAAATCCTTATACTAAAATCTATGTTATACTAATATAAAATAAAAAAGGTGGATAAATACAATAATACATTACATATGTACATAAAATCACACGGCAGGATACATATTGGTTTTAAAATAACATTCTAGACATGGCTCACGTACTCCTTAACCAACTTGTGTAATCACGAAACGATATTGTCGTACCAAATGACAGGTTCGAACCAATCTTCATGTAATTTTCTTGTTTAAACTCACCTCTATTAACTCGAAAATGTCCAGTAAACGAATCACCAATATACTGTACACGCATAGTAAATTGAAATTATATTTACGCTATTTTCGTCTCTATGTATACTAATGTAGGGTGATTTTTATTTGTCACTATTTCTGTAGAATTGTTGAATTTGTGTGAATGAGCAGAGTCACGTACATCTCGCCTTCGTTGCACTATTCGATTGGGACGTTTTTTTTTCAAATCACCTTTGATTGATGTTTGAAATGTTGACTACGGTTCAATAGGCCACACTGACCATTTTTAATTTAAACATATTTAAAAGACCTACTCTATGTCTAGTTGCGGTTAGTGACGGCATTTATAACTCTTAATTTTATTTGTATAAATGTATAATATAATTCAAGTAACCTGGCTGTAAAGTTTTTTCTTTTATAAAAACTTTGTCAATCATAACAAGAGAAAAAAAAATAATTAAGTATCGAACTCGATGCAATTTTTCATAAGTTATGCCCGTACATACTTATATTGAGGCTTTTTTTGTTTTTGTTTATATAGATTAAATAGAAATCAAACGGAATAAAGAGACATTACAATAGTATATTTTTTACAACATTGCTATGCTTGTTTATTTCTATTGTAAGATTAAAAGACATTTTATGATGATCCTAACCTCACTCACTTGAATATCAAGCTTGTACGCTAGTATCAAAATCATGTCACACTTGTCTGCCACGAAGAGACCTGTGAGCTCGGCTGTCAAAAATAGTGAAATTTCGACTCAGCACGATATATTCAAATTTACTCATGTGTCATTCGGTATCAAGTGACGGCTGACATCTTCATTGCGGAACCACATTAACGAAACGTACTAAATCCATCTACATTCACAATCAAATTTCAATTTAATCGAATTTTATTTAAAGATTAATTTTAAATGACTAGAGGAAATAGCGATAGCACAAAGGAATTCGTCAAGCAACTATCCGTCATGCGCTTCATAAAAGACCGCTAACCTACCAACTTATAATTTCATTTTATGTGGACTTTAAGAATATGCAATAAGAGTTAGATTTGAATGGTTTGTGATGATTAACCCTTGTACGTCGGGGGGTCTGAAGGCGCTTCGTGGAAGTGACGCCGTCAAAACGGTCGAAGCGGTCAAGTGTGGTGGCTTCTTGTTAGCAAGTGTGTTTGTGCGTTACAATGACAAGATAATGTTGATCACTTTCATCTTGTTGACAGATGAAGTTTGTGTACAAAAGAACTGTATATTATTTATGTTTTAGTATGTGAGAGTCGAGATAATTAAATTTCATTACGTACGGTATTAGATAGCTATTGAAGATCATTCGTAATTATTTTTCGTGAACGCTCAAAACCTTTTTTAAAACCTCTAGTAGAACGAACGAAAATTGTATGAATTTTGTCTTTAAATTAAAGTGATTTCTTATCGACGATTACTTCTCATTAACAGTTATTGTTCCTTACTTTTATAAAAAAATCCCACGAACTACGAGTATAACCAATTAATATGAATTAAATGCTAAGGTTATCCATCTACTTACTACAAACTTTTCTTGCCAACATTTTTAATATAGCAACGCTTTTGTGGTTTTTTACTGGTGTAAGTATTTTGAGACACGGGCTTACAGTAAATACCAAATTAATTATTCGCTTCTTTGCTAATATTTTCTGAAAAAAAATATATATCCGATACTGAATTTTTTTAGGTCTGGATCTGAAAGTACATTCCTATGTCGTTTGTAAAACTGCGCCAATACATAAGGGAAACCCTAAACTAATTAAGTATATTATAACTTAGCAGTACTTCAAATACATTCTTGTAAAATATTTTATTAAAAATAATAAGAAATATGTTTTCTTAAGAATATACTTCAATCAGTAATTTTCTTATAAAATTTATCTGTTAATTCTGTATGTGAAGGCTAAAGTGGCAACCTTAAAATCGGTTTCCTAATTCGACGGATATAAATCAAATAAGAGACAGTAGGAACGTATGATCACGTAGCCGTAAAGCAGCGTTAACGTGCTTACCCAACATTTGACATTCGCAACAAATTACAGGTTCGATTCCTCGGTAACGTTTTTCTCACACGATCGGGAGAGCAAATAACTGGGTGCCGACGGTGTGGCCATATCGTTATGAATCGTGCTCTTACGTTTGTGATACACAGTCGGACAAATAGCTAACAAAATTTTATGTCTCAAGTTATGACATGGAGTATAATTTATAGTTATACTTAGGCACAAGTTATTGTTTAATGGTGTCTGGCTACTGTGTGGCTACGGTACTAAAGAATATAGCCACCCCCTCTCTTCCCGTGAATGTCGTAAGAGGCGACTAAGGGATAACACAGTTCTGCTACCACCTTGGAACTTAAAAAGCCGACCGGTGGCGGGATAACCATCCAACTGCTGGCTTTGAAATACACAGGCCGAAGACGGGCAGCAGCGTCTTCGGTGCGACAAAGCCAGCCCTGCGGTCACTAACCCGCCTGCCCAGCGTGGTGACTATGGGCAAAACACATGAGTTCACGTTATTTTTGGCGTAAACTTGTGGAGGCCTATGTCATATAGCAGTGGACTGTATAGGCTGTAATGGTGGTGGTGTCTGGCGATGGGATGGCCCGGTTGTCACGACAACTGGGTGGCGTAGGTACTAGCAGTTACACATAAGAATGTTGCTGAAAAGTGTTTGCTATCAAGTGGTTTTGGTCTAGACGTATGCGGCGCTTTTGACTCTGTGTATAAAACAAGCTTATATATTGAATTATACTTGATTTACTTATTTATAAATAACCGATTTGACACAGATAAGGAACGATTAAATTCCATTAATTATAATATTTAAAATTAAATTTATAATATTTAAAAAAAAAAATACTATCGTGTCTTACATATTTCCATAAAATAAATATTGAAGCAACGTGAAGCAGCGTGATATTTAACTGTATTAAAGACTTTCCCTTTAAAACAAAAAAAAACCGATAAAGGCGCAATTTTTTTACAATAAATGTGTAGAGCAGTGAGTATCAAACAAAGAAAAGGGTTCTTTAAGGCTAAGTTTCACCTCATTGGTAGCATGTAAGAACTCGATTGTGCCATCAATTTCATTTCAATTCTGTCCCGCTTCCCTGCACGATTTACTCACCTCCCTTTTTGCACAATACTAATAGAAAAGGACAAAAAAGTTCCAGCTTTATGGCTCTGTATGCAGTTGTTCAGTCGTGACTTGAACAGAATGGTCTTATGTGTCAATTTCCCCCCGGCGGTGGCGTATTACTGTTGAAAATTCTTTATAAACGCGCATCCTTTGTACCTACCATTTGTACGGAGATTGGTTCGGTTTGTGAACGCAATCGCGATTGTTTCACGATTTAGATTCCTAGTCCGCAGATGAAAAATGCCTTATTATTTCGTAAATTGACCATCATTGACGCCTCGACTCACAGATTGCTATGAGATCGAAAATAATAGCACTCCCTTTAGTAGTGAACCTAGTTTGAACTTTACTTATATAGAAAATTTGTGTCTACTGATGAATGAGGAAAATAATACCATGCAAATAATAATTTAAACTTAAGCGTAGCGTTATAAAAGAGAGTGGACAAAACTTAAATTGCTGATATTTTAAACCTACTTCAAAAATGAGGAGATTCTCAAATCGATTGTAGGTAATTTTTATGCGTTTTACTACATAAATATTATCAGACGAGATTATATATGAAATTTTGATAATTCTTTTTTTAATTGAAAGCTGGTGCAAATAAAAAGTTGATTGATATCTAAATACTTTTTGAGTTATTTCTAATAATGCGTATTAATTGATTATTTTTTCGACTACCCATTTTGTGTTACTTGTCAATGTAAATTGATAATAGAGTACATTTGATAGTACAATTGATAATATAGTACATAACAGTTTTGACAATGTTTTGTCATATTCGTGTTGTTCAAAAATAAAATAGCATTCTCTAACGATAAATGGTTGTTGACATTTTGATAAAGATACTTTTTTATGAACTACGCGAAACAACTACCTATAGCTGTTTCTACAGGCCAGGCTAATACGACTTATTTATATTAAAAATAATAAAAAACAATTACATACACAGACATCACAGGACAAATTCTTATCAGTGCGCTCGCACGGTAATGACACGGAATACATGATCAATCCGCGGCACGTCACGGACGTGACCAGACGTGCACAAACATACAAACAGGCACGCACGCACGCACGCCACTCCGCCACTTTTCTACGCGATCGTACACTAATGACTCGCGTTGATTAGCGTCCGAGCTACGTGAGCAAATCTCCGGGAATCATTACCGTCTCTGAACGCTACCGGGCCTACGGAATGGATTCTGAATTGACGTATTACTCGGAAATTTATCGTTGAGTGTGATGATATTAAATTCTTTAATATATCTATTTAGGTATTGCTTGATTTTTTACTACCATAAACAGAAATAAATACAGAGAAATATTAGGCATAGGTAATGTACATTTGAACAAATGAATTATATTCATAAAGTTCTTTCGAATTTGTAGGCCTTTTCCGCTAAAAAAATCAGTCATTTTAGCCACGCCCCTTAATCAATTAATTCGAAGTAAATTAGACGTCTGTCTCTGTCTAAAGGGCTTACTTCACCTGGTCAACTTGAACTTGGCGTTTTAATTTATTAAGTACGATTTATTTGGTCAAGAATTGGTATTTTTATAACGTTTCCCTGTGTCAATAAAACTCAAAATATAATAAATTTTGCCATCTTCAAATATTTTAATAATTTGTCTACGTTGTTTTTATACCAGAAAAGAGAATTTTTTGATTATTGACATCGAACGTATATTATTAAATATTTTGTAAAGACGTATACAATTTAATAAAAAATAAATCTTAGTTCAAATAGCGAAGACACTTTTGTGTACAAGGATACTCAATTTCCGCTGTAATGACAAATCCGGATGACGTACGTGGATCGATCAGGCGGACGTGGACAAATACGAGTCGGGACGGACGGTCCCGAGTCCCAACAAATTACTGCGTACCGTCCCGACGCAGTCCGTGTCCCGGTTGCACGATTTGCAGGAAATTGGATTCCTTGCTTAATATAATGTACAATACACGTACCTATAATGTATATTGGTAGATACTTAAGAAGTTTTTAGAAGTTCTCTGTACATTGTTTGGCTTTCATATTCGTTTTTGCTGTAAAGGAAACATTTTAAAGTGAATTAATAGGTTTCTAATCACTTTTAAAGTAATACAAATTTACTCAAAAAAAAAAAATCACAACATATTTAACTTCTCAGCTAAAAATTTAGATCTTACTTAGCCAACCACAAAAGATATTTATGCAAAAACATTGTCTACATCCCTATTTTGCGTAGAAATGATAACGCATAGCAATCGCCGTGACATAGCCGAAACGCGGCCAACCGTTTCCAATCCTGTGCTCACTGGCGCGTGAGTTAACCCTCTAATGCAATTACACATGCCTCCTCAATATGCACAAGCCCAAATATTTGCTAGCTGATTAAAAGTCAAAGCTGTCGTGCCCGGGGCCACCGCGCCGCAATTGTCTGATCCGAATAATATTAGCCGGGAATTTTCCAACTGAAAGATCACACGCCTAAATTACTATGTGACAGTAATGTTGCGTTTGTTTTCGTTTGATTATAGTTGAGTTGGTTCTGGAATTTTCGAATTATTTATATTGTTTTGGACGTGACAACATCTAATAAATCGATAAACGCCGGCGGCATACACGAAAAATGATGACTCATTGCGTTACGCGCTCATTGTCCCGTTATGCTCAGTGATAGTATATGATATACCGTTTTCTATTACTTGATTAGCCTATGGTCCGAGGTCCGAGGAGATGTTTTGTTATGACGTTGTCACGTAAAACTATCGTCCGTAAACCAACTTTATAGAAAACCATTTTTTTTAAATCGATTTATAGTGGATTAAGATGCAATCTTATTGGTTTTGTATAATGTTTTATTAAGTTTTTTTTAAACATTGCTAAAATATCGTTTACTAAAAAAAAACTAAGAAGAATCTATTATTACGTTATAAGTAATCGAAAACACTAAAAAAATAACGTTATTTTTTCGGTTTATATATATATATAGTATAACTTATCAGTAATAAAAAATACAGAGATAATAAGATTTACAACGGTGAGATATCAGAGGGCTCAAGTTGATAAGTTTTTGTTTTATTGTTAAATTTTGTAACTTATTAATCGAAACTTACAAGCTCCATTCTAAAAGTTTGCTATACTGTGTTAAAATGATTGTATATGTGTATATTCCATTTACCGTAGTTAATAATATAACATACCTTAACGAAAACCTTCAAAAGATGTCACATTTGATTCACTATATGTCACAATGAAATTGCGTGAAATTAATTCGTTCATATTATTTACAAAAATAAAAACATTTTTTGTAATTCGATCGTATTACAAATGTAAGCTTTTTCGACTTCTGCGCTGTCTCTTAAAAATTAAGCCGCTTAAGTTTCTAAGTACATTATACCATGTAAGAATAATATAAATATTAAGATTATAAAATAAACTTTATTACAATAGCATAAGTACAATATTTGAGAAATTATTTATTTCTTGCACAAGAGCGAGCGATGCCGTTTTAACAATATGTTTTGTTTTAATTACGATTTTGTTTATGATTTCATTATTTTCATAATGTATTATTGATATCTCTTATTGTTAAGAACATCACGTGATAGTATAATTAATTTCTGATTAATCATGTATAGATTATTTTTGTTAAGTATGTGGAATCTTTGTTTTTTACAAATTTGTACCATTTTCTATTATAAAAAATAGACTCAGCTTTTTACTGATAAGTTTTAAAAATCTGTCAATATTCTTAAAATACTCATGGTCCATGATATTTTACCTACATGTATTTTATATTTGATAGATAGACTATCTATGCTTATAGGCTATATGTGTATATTCAATGAATACTGTCCAATATTTAATCAAAAAATTAGACAAAACACGCCACAAAGTGTAATGTTACTGTCTTGTAACTATAAAAGAAAAATAGAAGGCGTAAAGATATTCGATACAAATCAAATTGATTGTATTACGTTGTTTAAACAAATCTTAATTTCCTCATCGCTGAATACTGGACAAAAGTGAGCTATTTTTACAAATTTCGTGTTCCGTACTTGAAACTAGGATTTAAAACACCCACTTTGTATTGTATTTGTTTTATTCTAGCCGTTGTATCTACATATTGTATCTTAATCTTAATATTGTTGTTATTGTAAAACAAAATTGTTAAATACAATACTAAGTATTTAATTATCTTAATGTAACAAAAATCAGTTTTCATTGTTAGCTAAAACATAAACTCAAACACCTCAAGATAGACCTTCTGCATTTGTCTCAAAGTTGGTAATCGAAATGCAAAATTCTAATAATTGGGTTTCCTTGCAAACGAATAAAAAGCGACTTCAATTACATCGATAAGCAATATGTAACGTAGTCGATAAAAAAGTCAATTAAGTAAAATAATTATTAGAAATAACTCAAAAAGTACTCTTTGTATCCTAATCGCAATTCAAATGGAATTACATACACAACAAGCACCAATATCTAATCATGTAACAACTTGTGGATGTAAGTTGAAGTCGGGTTTTTTTAGTTTGTGAGCAAACACAATTATTATTAAATAAACACTTGATATAAATACATACTTGTGAAACGCAAATCCTATTTTTATTAGTTTTTGAAATACGGAATCCTAAAAGCAATTCGAATGGCAACGATGAAAACAATGTGTAATTCCCATAAACAACCGTGTTTATTTGAACTGGGTTGTTTGGAATCTCCGCTAACCACTGCTGTCGAGCATTCGGATTAAACTATAGATTTATGTCTTAATTAAAACCGTCCTATTGGTGTCATAGTGTCATTGTTATTTTAGTTAAATTTTTATGGTTTTCCAGCCGGTGTTAATGGTGGGTTGTGTATTTTACTGTTATTATTCTCTTCTGTTATTATTGCTTTTGATGCCTAAATCTTTGGAATAATCTTATCTTTGGAATAATAATCTTTGAAATTCTTGAACCGATTTTGAAATTTTTTCACAAATAAAAAGGCATACATTATTTATCTGAAAGGTGAAGTGTCTCACCTTTTTCGTAGAAAAATTGTAGGCTATTTTTGTCATAACTGTTTTCTTACACTTTATTGTAAAGTAGATTTGGATTAATCAAAGTGTCTTTACATCACACGAACGTCTAAATGAGACGACCGGACCCCACACTGGTCGTAACAAAAGATCAATAAAAGTGAGCAAAAGTGGAGTCAAAGTGAGCAAAACAATCGTCCCGTTCCCGTTCAAGTAAAACAATGAACCAATTACGATATCCTCAAGCGCGGGATCTGTAATCCCGGGATGGGAAGGGCAATAAAAAAGCGCAATCCCCAGGGATCGTAGCTAAAAGATTTTAGCGAGGGGAGAAGAATTAGCGTGTGATACTTTGTTCTCTTAAACGGCTTGCTCTGTGTTTAATGCGACAAGAGATCTTTTTTAGATCATTTCTATACTTTTATACATTGTAAATGGATTATTGTTGCATAGGAATTTATATTTTAGAATAAATTTAGTAAAGGAAAATGGGATTTTGTAAAGAATACGTTTAAAATGTTTCAAATATTTTTTTATCGTTTTTTAGAAAAAAAAATATATACGGTCGAATTGAGTAACCTCCTCCTTTTTTTGAAGTCGGTTAAAAAATAGTTCTTTTTAGAAACTTTAGTGGTACCTATATAAGTTATAATTTTTTCGTCTTCTAACGCACCTTGTAAAAACCAATATAAGCGACAGAGTCACTAAAGTAATAATATTCACAATTTTTTGCGTTTTAATGACTTAAATAGTAATTTTAAATAGTTAGCTATTTTATTTACTGTTTCACCTGTTACCATTAAAAATTCGAAAAAAACTTAATACAGGATAATTACAGTATTTTTTTTTTTTGTGAAATTATACGTGTCTGCTACTGTAATAAATAATTTTTTTTTGAGTGGTTTTAATTTATTGGCAAAATGTAAAAAGCTGAATTATTAATTTTAATAACTTATAAATATGTTAATTATTATCACTTCTTAATAACATCTACATCAAACGTAAAATATAGTTATTCAAATTTAAATTTTTTTATCAGTGTAACCGGAAGACGATGTAAAAAATTAACAAAACGCTGTCCCCAAAAAAGTACGTTAAGCGAGATTTTTTCCGGGAAATAAAAAAGGGGAGCGTCGTCTCCCCGTTACGATGTGACAGATTAGCGAGTAATTTCC
This sequence comes from Melitaea cinxia, assembly GCF_905220565.1. Taxonomy (NCBI): domain Eukaryota; kingdom Metazoa; phylum Arthropoda; class Insecta; order Lepidoptera; family Nymphalidae; genus Melitaea; species Melitaea cinxia. The sequence continues at coordinate 11,853,947 of NC_059406.1, forward strand.
TACTAAATTGATATCTCGAGATTTTCTTTTATTTTTCTTTCTTTTTTAAACATGGTGTCGTCGGTTGTTTATGGGATAAGATTGGGGATCAGAAGGGTCTGGTGAATGTTTGACATTAATCGAGTTTGTTTTTGATTTTGTTTTATCGAATAATTCGTTTAAGTTCTGATGTCTTGCTATAACTATAGAATAGAATAAATTTACATATGTGTTATCGATATACTTAGATTTTTAAAATTTTGTAATATTTTTACAAGACTAGAAATCTGTGTTCTGGTATTTGTTATGTATGTTCTTGTTAGCTTTAATGTCTCATAGAAATATCAAAATGTAAAAATAATTGTTTTTGCTCGCAAACGAAAATAAACTGACTTCAATTACATCGACAAGTAATACAACGTAGCCAGACGAAAAAATTGCCAAGTAAATACGCGTTATCAAAGATTACTCAAAAAGTTGTAATCAGATCTCAATAAATTATTTAATTTATTGAGATTATTATTTTAAATGTGACAACATGATAAACATCAGCTTTCGATTAAATTAAAAATTATCAAAATCGGTACACCCAGTAAAAAGTTATGCGGTATAAATACAACGTAGGTCGACGAAAAAATAGTCAAGTAAAAACGCATTATTAGATATATCTCGAAAAGTAGTTGTTAGATCTCAAATAAATTTAAATGGGGCCAAATAGCACGCACCATCTTTCGATAAAAAAAATTGTCGAAATCGGTCCACCCAGTCAAATAAGTTCTGAAGTAACATACAAAAAAAAATGCAGTCGAATTGGGAACTTCCTCCTTTTTGGAAGTAGGTTAAAAAGTTCAGATTTCGCAGTTAAGATTACGTCTCTCCAAATTGTAGATTAGCAAATACCAAAACAATATTTTTTTAAGTAATAGAATAATTATTATACAAAGTTCGTAAAGAGACAGCCTAACAACAACTGTGCTATAACTATATTATGATAATTATTTACTAGAGTACTTGTCCTAATACTGCGACCAGTGCGTTGAGTATAATAATAGTATGATATTGCTAATTTGTATTACGCAACAAGTAATGACAAGACGTCAAGTAACAAATGTTTTAAAGACATCCGCAGTTTCACAAGTCAGGATACATTGGCCTCTCTGATAACCAGAGCGCGTCTATACTCATCGCGAATCATCCGCCATTCTATCTAGACCCCCACTTCACGAACTTAATCATTTTCGCTATCAGAAAGGCGAGGCTTAATTTCAAAGCGAGTTTCATTGTACACTGGTCGTGTTGTTGCGCAAATTGTTTTATAAGTGAACGTGTATTTTATTGCCTCGTTTGATACAGAATACAAATTAATGTAAGACATGTAACGTATGTAATGTAGCTAAGATAGTTCAGGCGATTTCCGTTTTTATTTACGTTTGTAATTAAAGGGAATTTCGTGTAATAAGATCCGATGTTCGCTGTTAACGCTGTGTTGCATTTAACTATGATTAAAGTAATTTTCAAATGTCGATTGAAATGATACGTGTTATGTAAGAATGTGTTGTATTTCACACTGAACTACATCTGTTGATTACGATTATTGATCATGTGATTCTTCTTTATTATGTTGTTTTTGTAGGTATCGATTAATTGAACTAATTTCAATAATCTGTATAAATCATTATACATATACCTAGTTAGTATATGAAAGAATTAGTATTATAGTATTTATGGATGTTGGTACAGCGCCCCTTGACACGGACGCCGCGGGCGACGGTCGCGCGTTTGATGCCTGTCAGACGCAATGTCTGTGGTCGCGTTTGCTATGAATAATGATCGGTTTTTTTTTTTTTAAATATGATAAAAGTGTAAAGTAAGTAATATAAATAATAAAATTGAATGTAATAGTATAGGAATAGGATAATGTAATTGTAATGATAAGGCTTTATACATTTACTTAATAAGATAGGATTAGTCATATAATATATTAATAAAAAAAAATTAAAAAAAAAAATTAAATTTAAATGGACAAAACGATTCCTAACCACAAAAAAAAAAGTACCTAACTACTAACAATAACATAGGTTAAGTGTACATTGTAAGTAGCAAATAAGTGTACATATATTGTAGTTAGAAAATAAGTGTACATATATTTTAGTTAGCAAATAAGTGTAAATATAATAAAAATAATTAGTATATAAGAATATAAAATAAGCAATATGTAGAATAGTCTTGGTCAGTGGACTCGCGTCGACTTTTAGAAATTTGAAATTTTAAGACTAGTTATTAAGGCTTCTAGATTCTAAGTTGCGGTGAAGTACCGATGCATGTTAAAAAAAAAATAATAATAACAATATATGGAATAACAAAAGCACGGGCATAATAAGCCTGTGGATATATAAAAAAACAAAAAAAAAAAAAAAAAAAAAAAAAAAAAGAATAATGATCGGTGATATCAAATGATTTGTTGATGGTAAAAAATTTGTCAGAATTTCTGTCTAAAGTATATTTTAAATAAGAGAACATATAATTCTAAGACAGTTGATTTTTTTGTGCGTCATGAAGGATAGATTCGAAAATGTTTAGGAGCCTGTATGTTTTAATGTAAATGTTTGTCTGTATGTCCTTTATATAATCGTAAACTATGCATTTGATCATGTCATGATCTTCAGCAGTGTTGTGCATGAGCCCACAAAGGTTTCTGAGTTGCTCCCAAAAAAAAAAAAAAAAACGTATCAACGAGCGCAGGGTACCTACAGCTAGTTATGAAATAAAATTGCGTAGCTTAAAATATAAAACATTTCAATTTAACTAGTGGTCGCCCAGTAAGTTTCATCAACAGTTTCGTAACGCTCTCGTTACGCATTCACCAGCTTACTCCCCACGACATGCGTGCGTAAAAAAGTTTTACTTAAAAAGCGCAAAAATTGAAAATTTACCACATAATTAATACAAAATATATGGTGGTGGCTCATGTGCCAGTTTTTCGAATAGATAAAACAAATGAAAATAATCACTCACATTTATATAGCAGGTAAAGGTAGTCTCGGGTAAGAGTGACAGGGAACGTAACGCTTTACAGTGGATTACAATAAATTGCTTTCAGAATGGTTTCCGTACAAAGGAGATATTTCAATTACAATCTAGGTAGTTTGGTATCTATCACAGTAGGGGCTGAGACGAAGGCAACTCTAGTGAAATTGAGATTCCGTGAGAGAGTTAATATTAACATAAGTTCATAATTACAATTTTTAAAAGCTTTTCTTTAAACGCTTCTAACTCGAGGGCCCCTAGCAGGATATTTGGAGGTATGGGGACTTTTTGAGTTCTGAAAATACGAGTTAATATGATCTTTATTGAAAAAAAAAAGAATAGTTTTAGATGTGTTTCTAGATACGCCTATAATACACATCGCGCATATATTTACAAAGGCTAGTGACACTAATGCAAACGATAATGAACCGTAATAGTTCGTAATAGAGACGTAAAACTTATCACATTTCAAGAATGTTTGTGCTCTTAGATGCGCCTACGCATGTCAACGGATCCGTAACGCGATCATATTGCGCGCTTTATTGTGCCGACTATTTGCGGTCGGACGCGTGGGTAACGTGCACTTATAAGAAAAACTATATTTAGTGATTGAATATGAAACTTTTGCTAGCTTCTGGGGATTGTTCTAGATTTATTTCGTTTTCTATTTAAAATTACAATCTGTGAAAAATATTGCTTCAGTTTAATTATTAAGAATGTATTTATCGACATTACCTACCTAAAGAGATAAACTGCGCGCTAAAAAGCAAGCCTGCAATATCTTATTGTCGGGCAAAATTCTGTCTTCCTGGTAAAGACCAGGTTTCGAGACTTATACGTGGGCTAATCTGAAACATACTAGTTTCCTGATATTGTTTTCCTGCAACGCGAAATAATTTAAAGAAATTAGGCCTCCAGTGTTTGTTCATATATAAATACTGGCCGTTCTATTTTATATATCCTTTGCTGTCAAATACTTAAAGCTGATATACAAAGAGTAGTACGTCTTTACTATTTAGTTTTATGAAGAAATTCCCCGCTTCCTTCAAATTATTATCTAATCACAGCACACGTGTTTAATGACTTCATTAGTAGAGATGAGACACGGCGCTAATTACATATAACCGTCTGTCGATCATTCTTATATTTTGATGTAATAAAGCTCTTATTAGCTACCTCGTTACGACTGTCATCTCATTTACAGCCTCTAATGACACCGCTCTCTGTTTCTCGGAAGATGACAGAGCTGGCGACTCCTCTAATAAAACCGTAAAACTTAATTGTTACCATAAACATCGATAAACCAAACTGTTAACACCAACTTAACTTCAAATTCAACTGTGTTAGTATAAAGTTAAGGTATAATTTTCTATAAATTCTGTTTCATTGATAGCAAAAATAAGTTTGTCTAAATTTTGTCTAGCAACTTTAATAGATCGATTTTGAGAAATAGGATAGGTTTTAATGTAACGACGTAAAGGATAATTTCATTTGATTTTTTTTATATTTTTTAGATTATCATTCGTCATTGGATCAGCTCGTTAGCGCGATAGAATCCTGTCGAATTTTGAAACATAAAAGATTTCCTAGTCCTATTAGTGAGTTCTCACGGCTACTGATAGTGTGATAAAATAAAAAAATTACAGAACAAAAAAAAGACTTTTTTATAATTAGCTCTATCCTAAAATACAAAATAATAATCAGAACACAATTTGGTCCTTCTTGTGATTCTGAATCAAAAAGTTGTTCAGTACCTATTAAAATAAAAATAGGAACGCTTGAAACTATGAAAGCATAAGTCATAAATTTCAGTGAGGTTGGGCACAGGAGTATATAACTAGCACAAAATCTAGAACAGCTCGTCTGGGTAAATGCTACAACTTCAGAGAAGATTTCTATAAGTATTCCTATAGAAAGTAAGATGGCCAGAACTCCTGGGGATGGTCAGGAGTTACTGGAATCGCTTGCAACGCTTACGCTTGTTTGCCGTCCAAGTCGTATATAAAAAAAGTGTACCGAACTTGTCGAAATAATTTGAATGAAGTGAAAATTTTTAGAAATCGTTAAAGGATCTTTTTCTCCGGTAGCTAATGAAGCTATCGGACGCATAACGCTATCCAGCAAATAAATGCTTACAATAGACTTGTTTTCCCATTAAACTCCCCTATATCCGTCAGATGTTTCTATTCATAACCTGTTAATGCAAATTTGTTCTTTATTAGTTTAATTAAATTAGGTCCCGAGAAGTTCTAGTTACTGTTAATTTGATTTAACAGCAAAAAACACTTTTGAAGTTATACATATTTTGGCACGTTAGGGAAAAAGCATGAGAGTGAATTTTTATGATGCGCGCGCACACCGTCACGAAAAAAACCGACACCCTGAAGTTAGCTAGTCAACGAAGAAGAAGTTAGCAACGTGAAGTTAGCTAGCCATTGAAGTATTACTTCTTACGTGCGTCCATAAGTACACACGCTTTTTTAATCACATCTTACGGAATTGTTTAGATTGGTGTAATTGCTTGTATTTACATTTTTGGAACGAAGTTCCTTACGGCAGGCTTGACATTTGGCGGGGCGACCGAACTGAAAAAAATGTGATACTAAAACCGTAAGAAAATACATAACGGACGTGACGTAATATCAGTCACATGACTGTATAATATGACGTTTGTAAAACTAAAATATTACTAGTAAACTTTTTTTTGAATTATTTATGTAATTTTATACTGTCGACAAAAATAAATAAAGACATGTTTTTTATAGTTTGAATTATTATTATTTTCTTTGATTTATTTTATTTTACGGTATTCGTTATTTTCTAAAATACAAAATTTCCTAAATACTTTTATGTACTTAATTAAAAACCAATCAACAAAATTTAAAAAAATCAAGAACTAGAAAATATATATAAAATTCAACATTTTTTTTTTCAAATTGTGTTGTTTCTATACTATCCGAAGGAACTTCGTTCCTACCTGGTGTTCCATGACACCACATATATATATTTTTTTGATTATTAATAGACATCTTCTTCCTATCTGGTAGAAAACAGTGCAGTAGTCGTTCTTAGTTATGATGTAGCATACCTATAGAAAGCGACCACGACTACCATAAGTAGGTACTCCACGCTGAGTATACATTTCGTTTATGTTGAGGTAAATAATTTTCTTCCTGTGCTTGAATGTTTTCTTTTAAGTATTTGAAATTAGTCACCATTATTACAGTTATAATAGTATTTGTATCCTGTTTCCAGGAAATACATATATAGTTTCTTTGTGTACTTGACGACCGCTCTGGTGTATGCGTGTGCCATGTCAGCGGCGTCTCCGGTCGCGAGTTCGATTCCCGCTCGGAGTGCATATTTGTGTTTATATAAATATTTATTTTCAGCCTAGTTGTTAATCCTTGTGAGTCTCCCCACCATGCCTCGAAGAGTACGTTAAGCTGTCGGTCCCGGTTGTTATAATATACACCTAATAGCAATCGTTCCTCATAGTATGAAATATATCCACCAAACCGCATTGGTGGATTAAGCTCTGATCCTTCTCCTACACGGAGAAAGGGGGCTATTATAGCTATATAGGCCTCTTTCTCCATGTTGGAGAAGGATTGGAGCTTAGTCCCACACACTACTCCATACTAAAAAATAAATTAAAAATAACATATTTAAAGACAATGTTAATAAATTTGTTAGTTTATATAATTTACTTAATGTGGTGCTACAATCTTTTTATAACTTCGACACCTACTTAGAAAGCGTAGCTATAAATTTATTCGCCATGTTTCTTTGGTATTTTTTTAGATATTTCAATGTTTTTACAAGGATGCCCTGAATATCATAAAAGGGATAAATCCAAAAGTAATTGTATTTATTGTATCAAGTCCTAATTTTAAAAACGTAAAGAAACGAACGTTTTATTAAACGTAAAGAAAGAATAATTATGTGCTATAATCCAGACTCTTGACGAACGTCGAACCCATAACACAGAACAGAAAGACAGCGTCACTGGCACGGGCTAGTCGAACTACTTTACGTGTGAAATGCTCTTTAAAAGCTCGAGAAAATGAATGTATACCATATTAGTCCATGTTTCAGAGACCACCCACACTGCATCAATAAACGCACGTTTTATGGCGTTGATAATAAACGCGTGTTTACAGTGGGTTGCGTGCGTTGTTCTTGTCAACCTGCGCCGGCGCAGAGTGTTCCCGGCAGATGGCTGTGGGAGCTTTATAGGGTGGTGGATATAGGCATAAAGTTATTAGTATGTTATGGATACGTAGGTAATGTATGGTTTTAAGTTATTTGTTTTTGTAGTAGATGTAATTTTGGAACAAAAATCTGGTTTTTAATGAAGTTATTACTACATCCTTGATATATTACATACTTAGTCATATAATTATATACATGGTCTAATACATCGTACTATACCAATTGTTTATTTATTTATTTGAATATTGAGAGACGTATATATTTCCCTTTTTATGTAAAAAAAATTGAACTGATAGCCATGAAATTTAATGTAGACACATATCAATAATAGCTAGTATAAACTTCCGTCTAATCCCTGTTTGCGCTATGTTTAGTCAAATAATCTACTATGGATATCATTTTTAAGGCAAAAATTACTCAATATTTTTGAAGATGAAGTAAATTTTATTCTTTACTCTTATATTATGGATATGTATAGATCTTCATTTCACTTTACATCACTGCACCACCTGTCATCTTTATTTGCCTTAGTCAAGTCTTGTACTCTGACAGCCTGAAAATGTTTTCTTCTATCGTGGAGATAAAAATAATGTACGCCTGATATGGTGATCTTTGTCGATTTGTTAACAATTATTCAAATTTGTTAACATCAAAAACTTTTTACTAACTTTAATTATAGAGCATAGTTTTTATTTAGATTAGATTCGTGAAAAAATGTGTAGTTATTATAGGTATATACATATATGTAGATTATTTATACTTATTGAACAGAGATTTTTTTTTATATTTTGATTTTGGGACTTTTTACAACTTGGTTGAAAATGTCAGTCCCATAATGCCCTATACATATAAAAAAAGAAAAAGAATAGAGAAAGTGTTGTCAACTAAAATAAGATATAGATAATCTAATAATTTATAGTCTAGTAGAAATAAATCCTTTACTCATGGTTGGTTGTAAGAAATTTCCTTTTAGTGATTAGACCGCCATTGCAAATTTGGTGCAAATTTAGGTTAATTTTGTTTTTAGTAGTATTTATAATAAAATACATCAAATTAACTATACGAGTACCTTTGCTCTTTATTTAGAGTTTTTATCTCTTTAAATTTCGTTAATTGTTTTGTCGATTTTGATCTACCTAGAAGTTAAGCGAACAGATAGTTTAACATTCGTATTCAGATTTATATACCTATCATTATGTATAATTACATACATATGTATCTTACGTCATCGCTTATTATATAGTAATTATTGTCAAAACGAGCTCTTTAGAGACAAATGAACAAAGACTTTGCCCATTAATCATACACGAAGCAGACAGACGGCGACCTCGGGTGTTGTTCCATTTTTTTAAATATATCTATGTATATATTTATGTACAACTATTTCGATGTCTATACTATTAAAAAATATATATTTGTTAATTTAAGCTTATGTATTTTTGAGACAAATATCCTGCTTGTCAAGAAGATTGGTAGACAAACGTGTGTGACAACTAACACGGATTGAATGATGGTTACCTACCATCAATCCTTCAAATTAACGGAGTAAAATGAATTAGATTACTTTTTAATATACGTACATTAAAAAGTAACCTTAAAAATACGTAATACCGAAATAATAAAGTCTCTTAGTGCCTTACACTCAAAAGCAGCACTCATAAGGCAGTACTTACATAAATTTTGTTGGTACTGTGTGGGGGATCTTGAAACTCATACAATACATATATTTAGGTATGTATATACTACCTATACAAACATAAGTCAGAACGAAAAATAATGTGTCGTTGTTTCCACAAAAGTCAGCTTTTGTGACCTGCTCCAATCTGTCATTATTGAAGGCATGATTGTTTCTGCAGCAGTCAGCAATAATACAATACCTGCTCCAGTCTGTCGTCTTTAAGCTAGTTCGTTTCGTTTGAATGAAACGATGAATGACGATGATGAGATATGCAAGTTCTACAAAATTTACGATCAAAATCTGATGCAGGTATAAACAAGTTAAAGGTGTTACAAAAACATTTTTGAATATCATATCAAAAATTGACCGCTCCAGCGGGATTCGAACCCGCGTCTCCGACTGACCGTGTCGGCGCTCTAGCCAATTAAGCTATGGAACGATGTACCCGCTAGAGCGAAATTTTTGATATGATGATTTTTATTTTCGGTTTAAGCGAACCGTGGCGCCGTCTATAGTGAGTTCTTTACAGAGACCCGTAACTATTCAAAGTTTCATATTACAATCAAAAATGTTTAGAATTCCTAATGTGAGGGTAACACATAAATAAAATCGTACATTTTAAAAATAGCATGGTGTCGTCTCCTGTCAAAGATTTTCATTGTAATATGAAACTTTGAATAGTTACGGGTCTCTGTAAAGAACTCACTATAGACGGCGCCACGGTTCGCTTAAACCGAAAATAAAAATCATCATATCAAAAATTTCGCTCTAGCGGGTACATCGTTCCATAGCTTAATTGGCTAGAGCGCCGACACGGTCAGTCGGAGACGCGGGTTCGAATCCCGCTGGAGCGGTCAATTTTTGATATGATATTCAAAAATGTTTAGAATTCCTAATGTGAGGGTAACACATAAATAAAATCGTACATATTAAAGATGTACAGCTAAACTTTTTAAAACAAAAACAACACAAAAACTTTTCCACATTATGATTGGTTCATTCGGGTAGTGTCAGCGTTGATCGTGCTTTCTGTAACCGGCGACGGCTCCTTTTCCTAATGAATTTCTTCGTATCTAGGTGTAGTATTTATTTATTTTTGTGTATGTATTAAAATATTATTAATTTGTTAATGTATGTCATTCGTGTTACCTAAAACACAAGCACTATATTGTGTAAACATATTAAACATTTTAAGCATATACCATTTTTGTACATTAAATGTATTGACCGATTATTATTATTTATTGATGTATGATCCCACGAATTGTAGTTGCAGTATTACAGATCAGTACACTCAAAGCAAATAAATTGTTATGACAATTAATTTAGATTTTAATTATTCAGAAACAAGATTAAACACATTAGAATATAATGACACATGTAATCGAAGGCACGGCTCCTTTCTACGTGATGTTGCCGAAACAACCCAACCTGTTATGTCAAAACTAAATTAATATAAACATCGTTCCATAGCTTAATTGGCTAGAGCACCAACATGGTCAGTCGGAGATGCAGGTTCGATCCCCGCTGGAACGGTCGATTTTTGATATGATATTAAAAAATGTTTAGAATTTCTTAATGTGTGGGTAACACAAAAATAAAATCGTACAAATTAAAAATAGCATGTTGTCGTCTCCTGTCAAATATTTTCATTGTAATATGAAACTGAATAGTTACGGGTTTCTGTAAAGAAGTCACTATAGACGGCACCACGGTCGCTTAGACCGAATATAAAATCATCATCTCAAAAATTTCGATCTAGCGGGCACATCGTTCCGTAGCTTAATTGGCTAAAGCTCCGACACGGTCAGTCGGAGATGCAGGTTCGATTCCCGCTGGAATGGTCGATTTTTGATATGATATTAAAAAAAATGTTTAAATATAAACAAGTATACTATCATTGTTAGATTACGTACTTTTTATTATTGTATTGTGATACAATATTTACACGACACAATGAAAAAGGCGCCTACAACGAAAACACTTCTGACAATATTTCCGTTACAAGTTTGACGAAAGAAAAATATCGATATGTTTAGCAAGCGAGCGATATAAAACTGTTATGACATTGTGGCTTATGTCTTATGAGTTGTTCGATTTTGTCCACTAAGTGTGTGTAAACATATCGCGTGTAAAGGCCTCCCACACGTGACAGACTTGTGACTGAGTCACAGTGTCGCAACGTGCGTCGGCGCGACGTGGGTGGCCGTGATAAGCATCTAATTAAAACTTTTCTTTTAGACATCTGTAAGGCACGCTGTTCAAGAACTTTAGGTCTAGCTTAGAGATAGGAGCTTTAGACAGAAAAAGCAAGTGCTCTGTTAGTAATAACAAGAAGAAAAGTTTATTGAGATAAAATTAAAAACCAAAAAGCTTTATTCGTGACATACACGGCTTGTAGACACAACACAAAAAAAGTCAACACCATACAAATATTTAAAAAATAGAAACAAAAAAATGCTAGCAGCATATATGCATAGCTAGTTAGATTACTTTTATTCATGAGCAATCTTAAAAATAAAATAAAAAACTCTGTTTATGTTACTCTGCTCTACTAAGCTTTCGATTATTATACGTGAACCAATGAAAACGAGCTACTTAAAATTTATTTAGGAATTTTGATATTAACTCATTTTGTGAACACGAACCCTAAAACCAAGCACTTCACACGTCGTCCGTCTGTCCATCGCCTTAGAGTGACAACGACATTATCCTATTCTTGATCGACAATTGTTTATTTTATAAACATTGCCTCCTACATCCAATTAAAATGACACTCAGTAAACTACACAACCTATCTTAACACCATACAAATAAAAGCTATAATATCCAAGCAAATGGTTTTTTGGCGTTATATTTATATTTGCACGGTGTTGAGGACACGATGTTTTGAATAGAGGTCAAAGACATGTCGATGGGAGAGTGCCGTGTGAGAAAATAGATTGTTTAAAATTGTCTATTGGTTTTCAATCAGATCAAATCTTAGTTATATTTATAGTTTATTGATGTTTAGGGTTGATATGATAAACTTCCGATGCTAAATGAAAAGGAAGAGCTCGAATGTAGACTTGAAGTATTTATGTATGTTAATATTGAATAAATTTATTTAATAGGATTAAGTAAAATTAGCAATAATTGGTCGGTTTTCGTTTGTGATTTAGTGAATTAAGGCAATGTATCGTTTTGGCTTCATTGAAATATTTTGTGAGGGCACCCAAATTTTTATAATATCTATAATAATATTATAAAGCTGAAGAGTTTGTTTGTTTGATTGTTTGAACGCGCTAATCTCAGGAACTACTGATACAATTTGAAAAATTCTTTCAGTGTTAGACAGCATATTTATCGAAGAAGGCTAAGGCTATATATAATCACGCTAAGACCAATAGGAGCGGAGCACAAATGAAGAATGTTTAAAAATCTGGAATTTTTCCTTTTGAGAGCTTCCGCCGCGTGCGCTGCGGAAACAGTTTAAGTGCGGGTTAAAGTTAGCGTTAGGCCAAAGTAACTATTAACTTACGCGGAAGAAGTTGCAGGCAGAAGCTAGTTATATGTGTCTAATGATTTAATACTACATTTTTAATTTTTAAGTTTATGTATCTTGTGGTTTTAAATGCCTAAATCTTGTAATGAAAATTTTGACCATTTTCGTGCAAAATTTCGTAATATCCTTATTTTCATAATTTATGTTACACTATTTATAAAAAAATAAAACGAGCCACCTTTGACGAAAAGTGATAAAAGTAATTGACGTTAGTAACTAAAAAAATCATTAAGTTGATAAGCGTGATTGTGTCATTTTTAATTTCATAATAATTAATGATTATTTGATAAACAAATCAACCTTAACATGGAGTAAGATATGTAGTCGGTACAGCGCTCACAGCGATCAGTATCAACAAATTAGTCGCCCCTCCCCCAGCGCTTAGCGACACGCGAGCTTTTGTTTATAGCGACAGTTCCCGTGATTAACGGCTGATAACGTTTACACCCATCGAGAACTTTGAACATAGTAGATTAGTTTCACGTTTTTACTCGCATAAAGTCTTATCCCGTAAGAATTAAAATTTCATGATTCTGATATTGTTTGCAGTGACCATGTGTTTCATGCTCCGGGGATCGTTCAAGTGATTTCCTCCGTGTGTATCTGAATGTAATATATTTATTCGTAGATACATACGAGTATGTGCTGGCTGTTAAACACAAGCATAATTTTTTATAATTTATTAGTCTGATTGAAATAATTCCAAATGATTCAGTATTCCTTATAGGTACTTACAATAGTACCTACGATAGATACTTAGGTATTAATAATATTAACTAGGTATATTAAAAACATTGTGAACAGAGAGATATGTTTATCTTGATATATATAAAATCAGACATCATTTTCTTAAGCTTTAATCTAAATTAGGTAAAAGTCGGAGGTACATATTAGTTCCTTATGTATTTTTTTTTACATCGCTGTATCAAGCGATTACCGTAGCTTATAGACGCCTGCAACACCAGAAGCATCGCAAGCGCGTTGCCGACCCAATCCCCAATCCCCCCCCAGGAGCTCTGGTCACCTTACTCACCAACAGGAACAAAATACTGTTTGAAAACAGTATTATTAGTATATACTAATATGTAATATCACGTGAACTACCATATCATTACACTGTGATAACATCATTTATCACTCGATTCGGCGACAGAAAGTTCACAAATAGATGGTACCTACATAATTATGTACACTTCGTATCAGGAGAGCTAATAGAAGGTCCTTCCTATTTGAAAAGAAACGTGATTCCTCTGCCAACTTTAATAAATAAACGAATTAATTAGGAAAAAAATTCGATAAACACCCTTTTTACAGAAAGATCTAGGTACTACAATTTAACAGTGGACAGTGTTTACCTCAAACTATTTATGGGATACTTTTTTAGTTTCTTATGATATCAATATGGTAAAATTAAAAACGTGTCCGCTTACAAAAGTAATTTGAAAATAAATTTAAGGATTGAATAAAAAAAATTGCCAGTAACAATTCTTTCTACCATTTTTACTTATAATAAATTAGTTTACGATATTTCAGTATCATACTTAACTCTAATTTTCTTATGTAATTTGTTTAACAATAAATAATTTAAAAAGTTTCGAACATGTATATGCTATCTACTACTACTACTACTACTATTATAACAGTAGATGATGGAGACTTTTTGTATAGGTACTCAGTTTTCAAAAAACATAATACCTATTACATATCTAAAGCACATAGGTTATCGTTATAAATATTCAGTCTGAAATTTAACTCGTAACGGTCCGTGTTCCAGCACGCGAAGGCTTCACTTTGTATACAACTTCCGGCGGCGCACAACTTCCGGTCAACGCGCCGGAAGTGGCCGTTCCAGCGCCATGTCACCTTAAGTACGTGTTGTGATTGGCTGGATTTATGATCTTCGTGCTACGAAATGTTGTAATTATATTATCACATTGTGTAATTATTTTCACTGATGTGTTTAGTGTAAGAGTGATTTATGTATTTTACTTTTATAGTTTCGCAATTGTCGAGTTTTACATGTAAAAGTTGGTTTGATTAATTATTGTGATTGATCAACCTATAAAAAATAGTTGACCTTGCAACTCAACAAACAAGTAATTCTTAAGCAAATATAAATGCTGACTTTGATAAACCTACCTAGGCTTTATTACAAATTTTACATAAAAATAATGAATAATTTTAAGTAATAATCGGTCTTTTCCACATTTTGAAATACAGCCACTAAGTGACCTTAACATCTGATGAAAGTTTTTGTACTTTTAAAGTTAACAGTAGGTCGGTAAATAAGTCCTGGGTACATTACATTCAGTGTTTTGTTTCACAAAGCAAAACTAAAACTCAATATCGTAAATAATCTTACCAACATTAAATAAAACCCTACACTGTCACACTAGGACTTATACAATAAAAATTAATAAATAAGAAGTAAAGTAAATAAAAGGGAATCAAAGAATAAGGCGGTATCACTCAATAGTGAATTCATTCTGTCACTCGAATGTACTCAGAATGTCACCAATCCAACAACATTTATTCACATAATCACCTCAATTGTTCACTCCAACAATCGACGAATGACATCGCTTTACAATTGTATATAGAAGCGACATGTGGTTGACTTCGAATGTGTCTTTATTTACAGACCAAACAAATGGTATCCACATGTCGTGACAGGGAATGACAAGGTCTCAACCCGCCAGAGCTACCTGATCCCTTTACATTCAGTAGAAACCGCTCGCGATCCCTTACTGTCTTCAAACGCGAGGGGAGCGGCAGATCTTGTTAAAATTGTCGTTGAGAATAAATTTGTGACACAATAAACAGTTCACTATTTATTTATCTACACTAATTACACGGCAGATGTGTTACAGGAATTGTTACAGACAGAAATATTTAACGTGTTTTATGTAACGAGTTATTGTGTTAATGGGAATTACTTTAAATAAGCTGGTATCTAATGTCGGTCGCTACTCTTTTATTTATTTGTAATTTTGTTATAAGGGAATAATTGCATGTTTAATATAAAATACCTATGTATTGTATATTTATAACAAATGTCTATTTATAAACTCAGAATATTAAATTTCCTCGTATGAGCAATCGTTTGTACAAGAATTTTGAAATATAAAATGATTATGGTATTAGACTTTCAATGGTGCAAAAAAGCAGAAATAATAGCTCAGATCACCAATGTCAAACAGAATGGAGGAGACACGAAGAAGATTAATCGGTGCAATCTAGATTACAAAGTAATGAAATTTTGAAGACTGGAAATAGTAGCTGATGTAGGTATAATTAATCGTAACTCAGAAAAACATATTTTAGAGTTATTATTAATACATTTGTCATTGTTTGTAAAGAGTCAAATACTCTCACAAAGTTACCTAATATCCTAGGTGAGCGACAAATGTGACAGCGTGACATGACATAAAACCCGACGAAGCAACAATATTAAGGGCCTGTTGCACCAGTTCTGGATAACGCTATTTGACAGATGACAGTATCCGACAATAACAATATATATAAATATATATAAGACAATAATAATATATATAGACAATAATAATATATATAAATATATAATAATATATATAGACAATAATAATATATATAAATATATAATAATATATAAAATACATTATTCATTTCTACCTCTGTATTCGAATTATAGTTATATTTATGAGATATTTCTATTGACATATAAGTTCTTCAATCTTAAAGTTGCATTTTATTAATTGAAGAGAAGCCGGAAGTAATGGCCTATTCTAGCTCCCGCTGTCAAAGGCTATTTGTATCCTTTAACTAAGGTAGAGCACAGCAGGAAATATCCTGCTTAAAATCTGGGGCAGCCCGATTGGAGAAGTACCTCGACCTTACAGAAGATTACAGCTAAATAAAACTGCTTTCAAGCAGTATTGTGTTTCTGTTAGTAAGGTCTTGAGCTCTTGAGGGGGGTTGGGGGTAGGGTTGACAAAGCGTTTGCGATGCTTTTGTTATTACAGACGTTTAAAGGCTACGATATCATTCACCTTGTTTGCTGACCTAGTTGTATAAAAAAAGCCGGCTAAGTGCGAGTTGGATTCACGCACCGAATATTCCGTACAGACATCATCTTCCTACCCTTATCCCATTTATGTAGGGTCGGCACAACATGTTTTCCTCTTCCATTCTTCTCTATTATTCGTCTGTTCAGCGCTTACTCCTTTCTTTCTCATATCCTCACTCACACACCCATCCATCGCTTTTTTGATCTGCCGATCGCTCTTCGTCCTTCGACATTACAAAATTATAAAAAAAAAATATATGATGTAACTAAAAATTTATGTTTTTCGCAATTTTTCCTTTATCTGTGCTATAAAAAGTTGCTTCGTACCAAATTTCAAGATTTTGAGTTCGCGGGAAGTGCCTTGTAGAGATTGATTGCGTTGGCTTAGAAGTTTGATTTTTCTATAACCCCAAAGGCTGAAATTCATATCAAATACTTAAATCTACAGTAGATTTGAGTATTTGATATGAATTTCAGCTTGATAACTCCACGCATTCTTGAGAAAAAGGGTCTTGACAGACAGATGGACATATGGTTTTTTAAGTCATCATTTGATTTTACTAGGTACTGACTTAACCTACTAAAGACTAAAAACTTTTTCTTGGTTTTTTATTGTGTTTCGTTTTATGCTGATTTAATTAATCACGTGTCTGTAACGAAATGTCACAAATAAAGACTATTAATTTTATTTCATTTATTTATAACTTTTTCTTTACCTAATCCCCACACTCACACGGTCAGCAGCCGTAAACACTAAGTACCGTGCTAACTGACAAGTCGATCAAACAGTAACCTCTAAACATGACCAAACAAGCGTTTCCGTGGGACTGTCAAAATATGTCTGTTTGCGCGATCAATCGATGCACTTAGAGAGGGCATGATGTCGATCATTAGCGCCGTTCATTACATCGTGATCTTCCATTTTGTTCTATTTGCTGGTGTCAGTCGCATCGACCTGTGAGACTTCCTAATTTGGATGGTTAATATTTAAAAAAGTATTAAGCGTCATATACTTGTTATGATGGTATATTGCTATTGATCATTCAAACGTTATAATGGCTTTTTTGCTGTGGCACAAATAGCTACGTAGGTACCTAATGCTAAAAACTTGGTAACTGGTTAGTCAATGGTAGGAATGAGGTAGTGGGGAATTTTGCATTTTTAATGGGTAGATATTTCGATAATAATAAAAAAAAATCGCGATAGATTTTTTCGGCTTAATAATGCTTATAATGTTAAGAATGTCTTTTTTGAATTCTTGTAAAAATTGTGGGTATCTAGCGCATTGGAAGTCAATGAATAGTTATAAAATATTGCAGTTAATAAAGGATAGAACAACGATTCACATTTAAACAATACAAAGAGATTCGACTCAACAAATAAAATAAAAACAATAAAAAATCACAATTGCTCAAAATATTACGTAAAAATGTTGACATAAGTACATTCAAATACAATCCCCATTATAACAGCCGACAGTTAACACTTCACGCGTTCTTATCAGCCACAATCAATATAAATAATAACAGCAATCAACACATTACCCAGTCAACGATAGTCACACGTAATAAATGACACCGCCATATCTGTGATCTTTACGACAGTTTAGTTCCTACTTCGAGTCACGCATTGTTTAATATTATTACAAGGCTATTTCGATTTTAGACGACTCCAAAATGAGCTGATAGAACTTTTTTAAGGGCCCTTGTTTTTATAAGGATTCATAATTGTCTTAATTTTATGTTCTCACTACTGCTTTCTATATAGAAATTACTCAAACTAGAAAAAAAAAGAAAATAAAAGTAGGTTTTACATAATTTTTTAATAATAGGTATAAGAAAATATGGACATGTTTGTTAGTTGATGATGCTAAGAATGTTTACCTATACCCAATATAGAACTAGCTAGAAATAACAAAAAAGTATTTTAGAATATCCTGCGTTAGCTATAAATTTATTAATCCGTGTCAATTCACAAAATATACCTAGTTAAAAACAAAAAGTTCAGAATGTTGATAGGTAAAATTATAACCGATTGAAAAAATTACAAATTTTCAAAAAAAAAAATTGTCTAGTTATACTTAATAGGCACCCAATAGACATTCTATGTTTTAAAAGAAAATCTTATAAAAGTTCGTTACAAATCGGTATATTTACCATGAGATTGTAAAAGAAGGCAGATGTTTTTTTGATTCTATCTGATGTTTGTTATAACAATGAATACAACATTTTAAATAGAAATAAACTTTTACACACAGTATTTATACTATAACTACCTCTATATATGCGAAATATAATAAAAAGTAACAAATCGTTTTTACGAAGGTTATATCTACATTATAAATCATACTTAAGTACTAGAAACAACTTGTTGACAAATGCTTAAAAATTAGACACTTAAAAATTGTGTGTGTGTAAAAAATGGCATAAAATTAACAGTAAGGTACTTACCAACACAATGTAATAAAATGGTTTTATTTAATTTTTTTATCAAATAAAAGTTTTTATAACAATATTTTTTTAATGCTCAAGAACGTGCGCAGTGGTTAAAGCAAATAGCTGTTACGATAACTAACACAAGTTCGATCCCCAATCACAATTAATGTTTGTTCAAATGGTATATAATAAAGTAATATGCTACCAACTTAGACAAGTTTGTTTTTGTCGTTGCCTGGACGTCTATCCTGTTATTGTGTGTATTTCCAGTCCAAAATACTCCTGAGAGACCCATTGAGGCCATTATTATTTTTTATTATTCCGTAAACACTTACCAACAACATGATCATTTGGTTACTTTTACATTTCTTTAAAATTACAATCTTATTACAGTACCCATATTATCACATAAAGTTAGATAACA
Organism: Melitaea cinxia; assembly: GCF_905220565.1. NCBI lineage: Eukaryota > Metazoa > Arthropoda > Insecta > Lepidoptera > Nymphalidae > Melitaea > Melitaea cinxia. The sequence goes on from NC_059406.1 coordinate 11,873,294, forward strand.
TCGCGTTATAGTTGTTTGACCCAACCCGGCCTACTTAGGAGACCGAATTGAGTGTTGGCAATCTTAACGGCGATCGCCACGACACTGTCGATTTACGAGCCGTGTTATAGCGTGTAATAGAGACGATAATGAGGGATAACTGATACGGTTTTCCTGCTACGGACACGCGACACAGAGCTCGTGAGGTGCGGCTATACGTAGTTACGTCTTAAGTAATATTGAAAATGGAAAATTGTGATTATTACGGATTTAATCTGGAAATGGTTTCTTTCGTTTGTTTTTTTTTTGTTTTTTATCAGAGACCCAAGTGCCTACCGATATACATCAAAGGTAGATATAAAACTCTTTAGTTCATTAAAAAAATAAAAAAGAATGAAATGTATGTAGAATATGTTTTTATATACACAATAGTAGTAAAGGTGACGGTTATCACGCGTGACAGGAAATATTACGTACAAAATGATTCAATTCAGTAGCATCTAATTCCCGTGATCCCATTGGACGCTAACGTCTCCATGTCACCGATTTGTCACCAAGCCCCGACCAATAGGAAGCACCGTTTTGATAATGGAACGTAAAGAAATGTCACTGCTTTTATGTGCCGGGCCTATTGTTCGAATTTTAAATCCTTATATCATAATTACGGGCGCATTTGGAATGGAAAATTTGTATGAAATTATTTCAAAGTAAATACGACAAGCGTTGATAATTTCTATAAAGGGTATGTATATTAATATAAAATTCATATGTAACTGTGAAAGTAATTCCTCTATAGATACAATCATCAAAAATGAAACAACAAAAAGGACACGATTTCGCCCCAAATCAAGCGTGACTTTATACAAAGGGCGATATGTATGGACTGAGCAATCGTTTATAACGCGGCAAAATTGAGATGGACACGTTTTAGGGCGAGACGAGTGCCTTATAGAGATACTTTTATTGGTGGGGTTTTAGCCCAGTGTGCCAATTGCCCGGGGTCGATGGAAATAACATGGCTGTATCATTGTTACACAAAAGTGCAGCTGTTCCTTCCCTTAGGGTAAAAAGACGTTTTGTGTGTTTTTTTTCGATACGCTTCGCAAGCCCTTTTAGCGGTCACCGGGACAGACGCCTCCTGTTTGTGTTTTGATACATTGTATTTTTTTTTATTTTTTCGATTAAGGAGTATCTTCCTGAATTGATTTTTTTTCTAATTAATGGTTTTTGTCATAATATAATTAATTTAAGTCTACACGTCTATCTAATAAGAATCTACATAAAAAATTAAATTAGAACCCCAGTTAAGATAAACAATTCAGTATGAAGTAGGTACATACGTATATAAATTTTAGGAGTATTATGTATTTAAAAGTGTGTTCTTAATTTCTTAATAAAATTTAATTAATAAAAAAGTTCTGTCTCTGTTTCTGTGTTTTCCACTAATAATTGTGACAATTATAAGTTTTATTGTACCTTGGTAAGTAGGACCTACCTATTTTTATAGTTTATCTTATCAGGTAGATATTCATTGTTTAATATGAATTAAATAACTAATATTTAACAATTTTAGAAATACTAAAACTTTTATTTAGATTTGATCTCTAACTACTACACACGAAAACATTTTAAGCCGTTTACGTGACACATAACTGGAAAAAAAAACAAAATAACCCACATGAGTTACTATACAAAGATATACTACTAAATACCATAATAATGTAAATCGCCATTATTAAAGTATAATTATCAACCCTTCAAGCTTAGAATCGTATTCAATAAACATCCACATCAAAAGGCATTCATGTCTCAAGCACCCAGTCGCCATCTTGTTTTCATTATCCGCCATTTTATAATTTTTTTTTAATCCGTTGATCAGCAGATGTATGGGGTGCAGTGCTTCTCAAGTGCTTAAAGACGTCAGTACTTTTATTTAGGAGCTTTTCCGCGACAGACTGATTGATACGATATATTACTATGTGCTTCTAAATATTGCTTACAACTTGTTTAATTTTTTTGTAAAAATGAATGTGATCAAAACTATGGTAAGTTGACATAATTTAATTGGATTCTTGATATAAAAATTTTTAAATACTAGCCGCGCGTCGCGATATTACCCGCTTAATTTAAAATCCAATGGGTATGTAGCCTATGTGTTATTTTAGATCTTTAGCTATCTACGTACCAAGTTTCACTACAATAAGTTTAGTAGTTTTTTGCGTTTAAGAGTAACAAACATGCATCTTTACAAAATTATGCATTTACAATACTGATTGGTTTATTCAGCCTGTAACATCTCACTGCTTGGCTTAGATCTCTTCCTCCATCCAAGAGAAGGATCGAAACTTAATCCACCACGCACATTCACGGCAGGTGGCAGATATATTCTCTACTATGAGTGATGATCGCTATCATGGGTCTATGATAACAACCGAGACCGACAGCCTTGCTATAATATCATTATGAGTTACTATTAATACTAAGATACAAAAAGTACTTTCAGTCACTTACCGCTACGTATATTTATAGCTTCTATTTCGCTATGTGTCAGTACGATAATTTATAGCTTTTAATAGTTATTGGAAAATGTGCCTAAATTTTCAATTAACTTAATAATATTTATATGAACCTAATTTAAAAGAAATTTTCAATAACTTAGGTAGTGTTTGTTTACATTTGCTATGCAAAAACATTTTTACATAAAACTTTTCTTGTAATAGGTATCTAAATACAGTTCGAAATCTACGTATGATTTACAAAGTATTTACAAATCAGTCATTGTTCGAGTTTTTGTTTTTATAATAAGACATTAAAAGATTAGCTCAAAACAAAAAACGTCAGATAATTAGATTCGCGAGCAGACTCTGCTCAAAAAATTGCTACGCGTGATTTAACCGTAAAATCGAAACTCAACGAATTGGATTAGAAAAAAAAAAACGAGATTAGATTAGATTAAGATTTAGATTTATTAGCTGCTAGTTACAAGCTGATAGAACTGACTAGTTTTTTTTTCTATATTTCCCACAGACATATTTGCTATTAACTACAAGCAGTTAACCATTTGCTAGTTTAGCCAAAAAGAAAACCGCTTAAGTGATAACCAAATGAATATAGTTTTAACCGACTTCAAAAAAGGAGGGGGTTACTTAATTCGACCGTATTTTTTTATATGTTCGGGGATAACTTTGTCGTTTATGAACCGATTTGGATCATTTCTTTTTGTTGGAAAGGAGATATCCTTAGTGCGGTTCCATGATAGGCAAATCAGGATCTGATGATGGGATCCCAGAGAAATCGAGGTAAACCCTCGAAAATCCCGCATAACTTTTACTGGGTGTACTGATTTGGATAATTTTTAATTTAATCGAAAGCCGATGTTTATCATGTGGTCACATTTAAATTTCATCGAGATCTGATTACAACTTTTGGAGTAATCTTTGATAATGCGTATTTACTTGACTATTTTTTCGTCTACCTACGTTGTATTACTTGTCGATATAACTGAAGTCGGTTTTTCTTCGTTTGCCTGCAAACACAATTATTATAATATAGTAAAATCTTGTAATAGGATAAAAATTATTGAATAATATTATTAATGACTAACTGTGCTCCGTAGATTCACATGCTTTAATTTGAGGAAATACAGCTTATAGCCTAACACAAAAATAATCTTTCAATTATTAGTAGGTAGTTAGGTAGATCCTGAAATTAGCGAATTTAAACAAACAAACTTTTCAGTTTTGTAATATAATATATGTTGTAGTTGAAATATAATTCTTTACATATAATGTGCTATGTATGTGTACGTCATAGAAATAAGCTCGTCCGCAACACTTGAAATGGGTCAGTTCGGGCAGTGGGGCGCACACTGCGAGATTGATACACGCATACATGCATAACGTGATCCTGTGTATATATAAGTAAGTACTGTTGTGTAAACAAGTCTCATTTTGTTTAATTTTTTTAAGTGTTTGCACTTTATATTTCGATTCTAAACAGATTATTTTGTGTTGTTCTTACTAATCGATAGGTTTTGATGATATTAAGATATAATTTAAAATAATATGACCAATAAAGTTATACGTGTGAATTTAAGCTGTCAAGTATCAATATCAATATTCAGTGTATGTTTTTTTTAAATAGTTTTATGTAATAATCGGATGACAAACGGAAAGAAAAACATGATAGGTACCTAGGTAATTTAACAGTGTATGAATGTAAAGAAAAAGGTCATAAAAGAATTTTCAGATTTATTCTCTATTTTCAAATCACCAGATATTTTTTTATAATTTCCATAAACACTTTTCTGACTACATGTCCAGGGTTGGCACACCCTCAGTGAGCCGACGGGCAGCTGAAACTTTGATGTGGGTGCGTTGACGCCAACCCTAGAGCCGCTCTGCATGTACTACATATTAAATATACACTTACATTTGGAATATAATCTGTCATGTTATTACGGACATCTGTATACGTTACGCTTTAATATATCACATCATATGTACGCAATAAAAAGAAAAAATAAAACTCATTTACCGCTAGGTCATTGTTCTAAAACCTATTTCAAAATAGGAATGTGAAGTAAAAGATCGTTACAAATAAAATTAAACTTAACTAAAATAAAAATTAAAAAAAAAAAATAGAAAATGGAATATAAATGTTCTTTGTTTAGAAAAGAAATACGTTATTAAATTTTTTATTTGTAATTAAAGTCTGGTTATTTGTGTGCCTTCAGGAAGGAGTTAGTTAAGAAGTGTATTTAACGATCTAGGGTCTATCGAAGATTAATTTTTATCTATAACATATACTTACTAATATAGGTAAACTGATGCTATTGACGAGATTAGTTAACACTTAAATGTTTTTGTATTTATTTTGAAACGGAAAAACGCAAGAGACTTTCTGTTGACCTGTCTTTATTTTGACCAGCAAATTTTTTTTATTATCTGAAATGCTGGTACTTAAGTATTTGTCTTTATAATATTTACAGCATGCAAGACTTGTATGTCCGCGTACATAGTATAGTGCAGATGTAGCAGGTACCTACCTCTTTTATTAATTTTTAATCTTTCGTAATTTACTTTTGATTAAAAATGTAATTCAAAAATGTCAAACTAATATATAAGTTCTTATGTATTTAGAAAAATAATACTTGAATATAGATTTTAGTCTAATTTTTTATCTGTTAACCTTAGTTATTTAATAGTGATAGGTTGCAATAACAGATACCTACAATAAATTATATTACTTTTATTTTATTAAAATCCGAAGACCAAGAGCTTGAGGTCAGACTAGGTGGTGAAATACAAATATAGAACAAAATTACAACTAGCATGTCGGTACCTACCTACGTGAGGGATATTTAGAAAAATCGAATCAAATATCGTATTTATTAACCTAGGCAGGCTTCAAAAGCTCTGGCAAATTGTAATTATATAATTCGTTACAGTCCACGACAAAACTTTAGTACACTACACATGCTGTATGGCTACGGTAGTAAAGAATATACTTCTCTTCTCGTGGGTGTCGTAAGAGGCGACTAAGGGATAACATAGTTCCACTATCATCTTGGAACTTAAAAAGCCGACCGATGGTGGGATAACCACCCAACTGCTGGCTTCGAAATACACAGCCCGAAGTCGGGCAGCAGCGTCTTTCATGCGACAAAGCCAGCCCTGCGTTCACCAATCCGCCTGTCCAGCGTGGTGACTATGGGCAAAACACATTGACACACAAGTTCTCGCCATTTTTGGCGTGAGCTTGTGGAGGCCTGTGTCCAGCAGTGGACTGTGATAGGCTGAAATGAAGATGATGATGATACTACACATTTTTCGTGACAACTTTTAAAAGCTTATATTTTTTAACTTTTTTGTCACTACGCTTAAATACTGTTAGTCAAGGCATTCATGCAAAGATAAGGTAGAGACAGCTATTACTTACCAATAGGTTCAGTTAGGGAACTCAAATCGAGGATGTTATGAGAGCAACAGAAGATTAAACTTTTTTTATTGTTATTTTGTTTCGGGAACACGGAAAATTTTGCTTCACGAAACTTGACGTGGTCTCAACAATTATTATTATGGACGTTTAAAATATTATCTGAGTATTAAGTTTTGCTACACCACCTAGAAATGTAGTTATTACTTTATCAGTAATTACCGAGTTATAGTCAGTATTACCAAGTTCAAAAAAGGAGGAGGTTTCTCAATTCGACTGCAGGTATATACTCTTATATATATATATATATATATATATATATATATATATATATATATATATATATATATATATATATATATATATATATATATATATATATATATATATATATATATATATATGTATAATGTAGGTATGTTCGCTATAACTTCGTCGTTTATGAACCGATTTTGCTGAATCTTTTTTGTTGGAAAGAAGATAAACGAATAAGAAGAAAATAAGAAGAGAATAAGAAGGAAACTAGGATCTGATGATGGCATGGCAGATAAATTGAGGGGAACCTTGGGCGACTAGTGCGTTTGTTAATTTTTTTCGCCTACTAACGTTACTTGTCGATGTAATTGAAGTCGGTTTTTTCCGTTTGTTAAAAAAAAATTTATTATGATGAATTTATAACGAAGTAGTTTTGTACATGGATACCTAAGCTAGTATAAAATAATATGAAAGATATCGCGTAGAGAGCCGGAGTGGAGGCGCGTAAATCTAATGATCAACAATTACAACAGTTGGCGTCGAATTCTCAGTACAATCACGAGCGCCCCGCCCTCGCGCCTCTCCCTATCGAGATAGTGTGGCCCGAGTTGTGTACTGGCTGATAATAAAAAAAGTTATAAAATTAATACCAACATAGAAAATAAATTTTACGATATTAAAAAAAAATATCTGAAGCTTAGAAAATGAGTGTTTGGCAACTGGGGTGATATTAAGTAATGTTATTTTGTATATTTTGTGTTTTAAAATATGATAGTAATTTTTTGTTTGCAAAGGGTTAGGTTGACGCTGCCGTGGCGCAACGGCTACAGCCATGGATTGTACCTGTTGCGCTGGCGGTTGCGGGTTCGATCCCGGCACACGACAAACATTTGTATTGGCCATACAGGTGTTTGCCGTGGTCTGGGTGTTTGTGCAGTCCTTGTGGGTCTTCCCGCCGTACCTCGGAGAGCACGTGAAGCTGTCGATCCCGTTAGTTATCATGTACAAGTGATAGCGATCGTTACTCATAGTAGGGAATATATCCGCCAACCAGCATTGGAGCAGCGTGGTGGATTAAGCTCTGATCCTTCTCCTACATGGGGAAAGAGGCCTATGCCCAGTAGTGGGATATTACAGGCTGAAGCGAAAGGGTTAGGTATACAAACAAAAGAGATATCAAAATTAACATATCAAAAAATACACACACATGTAGACACATCATTTACATTACATCCCCATTTGCTACAAAATGATTATTTTTTATATCCCGATTTAGTCACAAGCCACTGACATTCAACGGCATTCTGTACAAACGTCAACCTATTTCTTATTGCAAAAACAAAAACCTGTTTTAGATGATAAAAACACCTGAATAATTGGCACTTTTTGATTTCATATACTTTTTTTTTATATTTCATAATTTGTTCAAATCGGCAATAAATTATTTTTAAGATTTACCACATTCAGAAAAATACTATCTGATGCAAAAATATTTTTACCTTCAAATCAAAAAATAATTACCCAGGTAGGTCTGAAACTGTAAAATGCTCTCGCTTGTGTCTTACGCCCTTATTAAATCGAAAAGCACAAAACAGCCAATATCATCATTAGACATTGCGCTCTAATGCTTAATGATTAATGATAGCTTTATTGTCTCTAACAAGAGATCGCCACGATTTCTTAATTCGGTAATTAGATGAGGCAATGAGAACAAATTCTGAATGAGTGATTGCTTAGCGGTCGTGTATACGTTTGCTGATTTATCGTGCGATGCGCGGACGTGCTGATCCACTTTTTTGTAGGAATTGCTCTTTTTGTTAAGTTAATTAATATGATTATAACGACTTAACTTTGACTATACGACATTTTAATGATATCTTATACCTGATAAAGGTTTATAAGTTGCTTATATTTGTAAAAGCGTGGACATCTGTCTGCTGTTCTTCACGATGATACTGGTTAGTTTTACCATGTTCATCATAGTAGTATAAGCAGATAATATTACTTGAATGAATGTAATGTAGAGCTTAAGTAGTAAAAGAGTTATTATAGCTAATATGTATTAAAATTAAGATATAATTAAAATTAATCGTACGATAATTGTTTTTTTTTATTTTTTTTAACACGGCAAATAATTAATTCAAAAGTTTTATTTAAATCATCATCATCATCATTACAGCCTATACAGTCCACTGCTGGACATAGGCCTCCACAAGTTTACGCCAAAAATAACGTGAACTCATGTGTTTTGCCCATAGTCACCACGCTGGGCAGGCGGGTTGGTGACCGCAGGACTGGCTTTGTCGCACCGAAGACGCTGCTGCCCGTCTTTAAATGCGTATTTAAATGCGTTGAAAAAATAAAATAAACCTTTTCTTTAAAGCTTTTAGTATCAACGTATTACATCTTTACACAATTTGTCTAATATAAAGCTTGTCTGAATTTACTTAGTTTGAAAATTTAAACAATTGAAAAATCCGTTTCTCCGGACCCCCGACTCAGGCGAAAATCTTGCTGGGGACCGTTGAGTGTGAAACATTTATTATTATTATTTTTTATATTCGTAATATAGTATTGTAACTAGAATTTTTCTATGTATACAACTAGGTTGGCTAACAAGGATACGGTTCACCTGATGGTAAGTGATTATTATAGTAGCCTATAAACACCTACAGCACTACAAATATCGCAAGCGCGTTGACGGCCCCAAGGTCCCAAGGAGCTCTGGACACCTTACTTACCACAGGAACACAACACTGCTTGAAAGCAGTATTATTTAGCTGTGATCTTCCTTAGTGTGTGTGTACTCCGCCAGTTGGGCAGCTCCAGATTTTGAGCAGGTATTTCTTATTGTGCTCTACCGCAGTTAGAATTAATATTGAATCAAAACAAGGTGATATGAAGGACTTTTAAATTATGACTCTCAATCCCTATTTACGAGTACACGATGTAACTAACATGAAAGAAAGGTTTAAACAGATTTAAATTCCGTATTACTTATGTATGTTATTACATTATGGCACATGCGCATGGTGGTGGCACTTCTTATTAAATAATCCTTATTATATTTATATACCTTATCTAAAACATGGAGTGTCTAAAATTAGAAACACATTTATTAATGGAAAATAAAATTGGAGTGTCTGTTTGTAATATTAAAATAGCCGCTTTTTACTAAATGCATATGGGTGTATACCAAACAAAATATATACACGGTACATATACCAAAATAACATTTTTTACAATTTTTGTCTGTTTGTCTGTTTGTTCAGGCTAATCTCTGAATCGGCTGGACCGATTTTGACTTACTTTTATTTTAGAAATTTATTTATTCTGTGAACTGAACAATATTTTTTTTTTAATTCCACGCGGACGAAGTCGCGGTCACAGCTAGTTTTGAATATCTTACTTTGAAGACACACAATCTCAGAAGGTAAAAGCGTAAATAGTAAGAAAATCTTTATATAACCGCTCGTCTTCCGCCCTGGATATCTCCAAGATTCGTTCATAAATTACTCAATTATCTCGAACGTGTAATTAAGTGCGTACGAAATTTTTAATAATCAATCTCTGAAAGGAAAGTACAGTTAGACGCGGTGAGGAAGGTACATAAAAAATAATGAGCGCATTAGAATATGTGAGGCGTGCTGCGACGTGATGGTGGAGCCACGGGAATGGCGATTTTATGAATTGTGTCTTTATGTATTTAAATAAAATATATGTTTGTATAAGTATCTTAAATAGTCTCTCTTTGATAGAAAAAAAGCTTTGTTTGTAAAAGATTTTCTTGTGTTCAAAGTATTTTCTAATTTGTAGCTAGTACCATATTTTTTGGTTACAAAATTAATAAAAGTATATAGGAATATAGGAGTCATATAGTCATATACATATTAGATGAAAAAAATCTAGGGTAAAACTAGGTAATATGTCCGACTTTTTTAAATGTAATAAAACTTATAAAAACATAAAATATAATCGGTTTTTTCTTTTTTATTATTATTTTGTCATTTGGCAACGATTTGGCAATCTTATAAATATAGTAGGAACTACAGACGTTAATTTTTTTTTTTTTTTTATAAACTTAAGGAGAGGCGTTTTGTAAAGCAAGCCGTAGATAATAAGCCTCACCCTTTTACAAAATATCCCAAAATTTAAGATGAAATTTAAATAGAATTATAGCAATTAAACCGGCCTTAACATGAGAATCAATAACATTGTTAAATTATCAAAAATGTTACACTATTTCTGAACAGCTTTTCGTTTTGCTTTACGTATACAACGATTATATAATAGGTTAGATATACATGGTGCTAAATTCGTGTACCCATGCTGGACATGATAAACATTGTATCCAATCCTTAGTGAATTGCGTTTTATAATAATTTTCTGTGCATTCTACGCATTTGTTCGTATCTTCATCTGAAATTCCTTCTGAATTATCCATCGACCCATAATTCTCATCATTGCTTTCGGAAGGAGAAGAATACGTAACCTCTTTTCTTATTCGGGTTACTAACTGCACGTTTTCTTGATTTCTCTGCACCCCGCTTTTCACTTTTAATAATATCTGTCTTTCCTCATTGCATTTGTACCTAAACTTTTTTTCTCTTTTTCACATCCTTAGTTTGAAAATTGTTTTTAGTTTATAATTTGTTTCTTTCTGTCATCAAGTAGTTCCCGATATAGATTACATTTGAGAATTACATCTTCTAAAGATAAAAAAAACGAGTAACAGTGAGTTTTTATTTAAAAAAAAATACGCTAGATTTTGAAGATATTTATATAAATAAATAGTTTTATATAAAAAATATCATAAAATAAAACAATATTTGCTTTTCTACACCAACATTTAAAATTAATAAAAAAAAATCTCGTAATTTCTCAAGTTTCCGAGCCTCGTCTAGACAAGTTGTATGTATTGAAGATCGTGACAGATGCTCAGACGCGATCGTGTGAATTTGATAGTGAAATATCATAGTTTGAGTAACTACCGGTACGGTCGGTACCCATCATTTGTAACAAATTATTTATTACGCCGTATATATTACGTTAGTTTGTTTACTGATTCATATTTATATAATCTAATATATAAAATTCTCGTGTCGCGGTGTTTGGAGTTAAACTCCTCCGAAACGGCTTGAAGTTTTGTGTGCAAATCGGGTAGGTCTGAGAATCGGTCAACTATTTTTCATTCCCCTAAGTTATAAGAGGGGGGTAGAGGAATGAGAAGGTTAATAAAATATATGGCAAAACAACGTTTGTGGGATCAGCTAGTCTTTCTATATAAATTTGTTTTCATACAAGCGTACTACTAGTCACAACAATAATTCTAGCTATGTATCTTCTATACAAAAATTATATCAAGAAGTATGTATGACATGCAACGAATCGTATAATACACGAAATAAAAAATGGCGGTACGATGTTAGCTACATCAGCTAGATAGTACCTTCTTACCTAACGGTACATATCATAATACTGTCACCCATTAAAAATATTTTTCACTTTAAAAATGAGTCACTAATTATTATAAAATAATTCAAACCGTAAACTTTTTTTTGTTTCTGAAATTAACAATTATATAAAATGTGTAAAATTAATAGGTATTATATGACAATTATATATTTTTTAATTAAATTACTGATAACAATTATTACTTAAATTAATCAAAGAATTTGATTGAGCCACATGCTTTAAAATAAACATAAAAATAAAAATTGTAACAGTCACCTATTTACAAGTGTAGTTAAAACCTTCTATAAGGAGGCTTGTAGAAGTCGTATTACGTCTAACTACTTGCTACCCCCCTTGTACAACTACTAGACAAAAAAATAAATAGTAATATATTAGGATCTAATATAGAATAAATAGCCACACGGGTAATTAGGTATGCTGTTCACAATTATAGCAGTTTTAGGTAAAACAAAGTAATTAATCTGTAAAATAATATCATACATATAATCTATAAAATACTGAATTGTTTTTCTATCTGTACAAAACCCGAAAATTTGAAGATGTCGGCTACATACTAAATCCATACTTATCTGTTTCGTACTGTAATAAGGCCTTAAGTCGTGTGGCAGACGTTTTTAATTATACTAATGCTTACTGTTTCTTATAACTACTTTCTACTCACGAACTGACAACACGTAAATATGAATATAAAAGGTAGCACTTTGATGTATACCATTTCGAAAATATTGATGCCTTTATAGCGTCGTTATGAGGTGCGCGTGCGTGTGTTTGTGTGTGTGTGGATGTGTGCCGTGTGTCTGGTGATATTAGAGTCAGATGTTATTAATAATTATATATAATAATTATTGCTTTATTAATAATATGTTATAGAGCTCAATGAAAATGTTACTAATTTGTTCGGTAACGTACGGATTAATTAATTTTTAATTTAAGTTTCCGTTGAAATTGCTAAGAAATTTCATCTCTTTCTTACAAATGATTGTAATTTTAAAATGTAAAATTTTCACGAGGTTTCTCACTGAAAATATGAGAATTTTTCACACTTATGAGAAACTACGAGTGTGTCAAGATATACTAAATTAATTATGTTTGTATATTGGTAACTATAGAAAAGTTAAAAAGAATTTCAAATACAATATATTGTACATTTATAATCTATTTACGTACCTAATTATTACCTTCTTCAATAATTATATTCCTGCATGGAATTTCTTAACTCGTTCCAGCAAATGAAAAAATATTTCACTACCTGTTTATTTTTGTACAACGTAAAAATACATAACACATTTACAATACACAAAGAATTATTGATCACATAGCACACACGTAGACACACACACAGGTATTCGTGTCAAATAAGATAACCCTTTCGAACGACCCTATTTAATTACTGATGAGAACAAAATATTAATGAAGTATCTGATACAGACATGTTTAAAGGCTCCTCGACTTTTGGGATTTCACATGTCTGAAAGCATTTTGGTAATTTAATAACGTAGGGTGGAGTTCGCGGCGGTTGTGTTCGCTCGCTAAACTATTCCGTTCGCTTATCGGCTTGTGATGTTATTTTATTAATATCTGAAGCGTTTTTTGATTCACAATTTAAATTCGTGCAAAATACGAGTAAATTTAGAGTAAAACACATTTTTTTTTAATATTAGGTAACTACGGTGATTTTTGCCGATTCTTCTCTACAGAATCTACATTCCGAATCGTTGGTAAACGTAATTTTAAAGTTTAGGAAGACGATTTTGTAGCCTCCTTGAATAAAGCTATTTTTGATTTTATTATGCTGAATTTAATCGATACGTTTTTTCGTAATGTGAATTAAAAGTAATACCTACTTATCCATGAAGAATACTTCAGCAAAGAAATAGTTCTCAATATTAAGATTAAATATATAATAAAACATTTTTCGAATAGTTTAATAAAACGTTCTTAAAAATACTTGCAAATGAATCCTGAAAACTAGAAAAAAATATGTCCAATTGCAATATCTCGGTATTACCTATTCAGTAAAAAAATTACAGTTCAAAACGCTTTACATCCATATTTATATCTTCAATATGGCTTAGATATATCTATTAATATTCGAATAACTCGTACATAAATATATTGATATATAGCAGCCTAATTTATTACTAAAACAAATGTATCAAATAATATAAAAAACATATTTTGTGAACAAAGCAACATTCAATACACAGCGATCAATAAACAATCGTACACAAACTCAACGCTTCTAATTCGCACGGTTAATGAAAAAAGTTCACGATCGAAGGTTCAGAATCGAATACCCACGCAATTTTGTCAAAATTCACGAGCATTAATATCAATATGTGGGGCAAAAAAGGCCCCGTAATATCCTCCGGGTCGCTCCCGCTTTATTTATCAAAGCCGACCCGTAACCCTTTCGTCGTTACGCGAATTAAATTTCTTTTGCCGTCATTTCCCGTACATTATCTCGGTTAAAATCATAATGGGACGCGAGTACCACAATGGCGGACCTGTTTAGCCCCGGCTTCATTAATGTTGGCTGAAGAATTTTATTAAAATGTAACGTTGCGCTTAAGGGTTAAAGGACGGAGATAAATAATGTATAGATGTGGTAACTGGTATTTAGTTCGGGGATTGAATGAATTTTAAATTTTGCGATGTTCATAAGTAATTGAAGTTTGATTCTGAATTTGAATTTCATTAATGATTTGAATTTTAATATTTGTTATTGTTTTATTGGTGTATTCCAGTTGGCTTTAAATGTATTTTTATATATACTTTTAAAACCAAGTCTCGTGAATTATTTATCTCGGCACTCAAAGTTCGCTAAGCTCGGCCAACTGGCGCACATTATAATAATGAGTTTCCCAACAACAGACTTTTTTTTCTTCTAAAAAGAAACATTAAGAAGCAACTCTACGCAATATTTAAGCGATTTTGTTTTTTTTTTTTTAATAAATGTATATTTTAATAAATTACCTAGTGTAACAAAATTATAATTGTTAAGAATATATTTATTAAGATTTTGTTTAGCAAAGAATGTTTGGCTATCTTAGCCTAATTTTTACGTGTTAGGTACTATTATTATTTTACCTAATCTATTAAACCTAGAAAAAAAAGGTATACTTTCAAATCAGTAAAATCTAAAACATCTTATTGGGGCCCTCTACAATCACTAATAAGTGTATTAAATTACTAATCCACGTAATACTTTTATTAACATTATTTAACTTTTAACAATATATATATAAATATTAGAGCTAAATATTTTTTTGATAAATATGCATACACATAATACATATACAATTATATATAAATACACATATTGTACCCAATCTCAGGGAATCGAACCAGAAACCTGCGGAATAGAAAGCTCGTATCTGTTACCCGAGTAGAAATTTTTTCGACTTCCTTAGAAAGACCGGATCAGGCATGCCTGATCAGAACTAGATAAGGCATGTAACGCAGATGATTGGTCTGGACCTGATCAGGATGAGATGAGATTTCCTGATCGGGTCCAGATCAGGAAATCTCATCTCATCCTGATCAGCCAGTTCGGTCCGATCCTTTTAAAAAACACGAATGTATATTCTTGAAAAAAATTGTTTAACAAAAAAAAAGCGAATTGATATTATAAATATATTACTTATCATAATTATTATGATATTTATTTCCGTTTATTCTTTCCAATGTATTATTTATTTATGTTTTTACTTTAAATATTAATTATTTTTATTTATTTTATGTTATTAATTAATTATTATTATTAATTAAATTTTATTTATTAACTTATAATAATTAACTACTAATTAACTATTTCCTATTACTTACGACTGCTCCACTGTGTAGAAATGGACTCCCTGCTAGACTGTCCTGATAACTGTATATATACTAAGTGCGCTTAAAAATATTAATAGCGCGATTCAGACTCAGTTCGCGTAATTTCTTTCAGGCTATCCTGATCTGGACCGGACCGAGTCCTGATCCAGTATGCCTTACCATACTTGATTATATTTTACATCAGGCTATCCTGATCTGGACCGGACCGGGTCCTGATAGAGCTTGCCGGATCTGGGATGCCTCATTCTATCCTGATCCGGTCCAGATACATGATCTGGTGAGCCTGACCTTTTTTCTAGTCGGGTAGGGTCTGACATCCAAAATTGTTTTAGTAATTAAACACATTGGTAACCTTAGTTAAAAGATGAATAAATATAATTTCATATTTACATTACAGGAACTAATAACGGTTGTAAATTGGCAGAAGATCAACCCCTTCCAAATTGTTAAGAAAACAGCTAAAGATTCCAAAGTAAACAGCGATGTCTTCTCCCCCTGATCTCCCCTAAATGGCCACCGTCTACAATATTTGCATAACTCATTACGGTGCATCTATATTTAATTGGAATATTTTCTTCTTTCTGACAATTTTGCTCCCTTTACTGACGATGCTTTGAATACCTTAACAATGTAATCGAGGTTATAATTTTTTTTAAATCCAATTCTTTAGAATTTTTATAAATCCCAACATATGTACCATACTTGTTTTCAATAGTTTTATTAAAATACATAATTTGTTGAAATATGAGATATTGTTGGACAAAAAGATTTCCCATTTAGTAAAATGTTTAAAGCTTAAAACAGTAATTATTATGAAAAACATTAAACGATATAACACGTTTACAAAACTGAATAATGGTATTTATGGATTAGTTGAAAATACATAATATTTCTACAGGGGTCAAAATTGTTTCCACAATTTGTTATCTCAACCGATAAAAAAATAGGACATGACATTTAGGTGAATAATTTGTCATCAACGGGAGTCTCCTTTTTAATATCCCCAATCACAACCTCTTAAAATCGATTGGCATTTAGAACCTGCAAACTCTTGAAGGAGCGCAAAGTGCCCAAATACTGCTAATAGCTAAGTAAATTTCACTTCAATCAAAAAGGGATAGAATCAAAAGTGTAATTGTACAATATTCATTACACACATACCAAATGATTCGTATGTTTATATGCATATAATATGTTCCTAACATAGACTACATATAATATATATACATCAATTGCCTATAGATATATATATGCTTTTTGATTTTCTGGTGATTTTTTTTTGGAAAAAAAACTTTGGTACAGTTTTATAGTTGTCAAAGAAGGACATCCAACTAAATTAATGTCAAAATATATACATTCGACGGCGTCATGACGGACAACGGACATGACGTCACAAGACGGACATTTGGAAGATGAAGCAGATGTGCGCAGACGTCAATGTGTGACGTCTAATGACGTTTATAAAAGGTGACGTTTTACGTCAATCACGTTTTACAAACGGTCAAATATAAAAATCAATGTCCGTTGTTTCAGGTTGTGGTTTAACAACAAAAGCCTGACTATTTTTTTTTCTCTGTCTGCAATAATCAATATAGCTTACAATCTCAACCACACTGATCATTCTCCTTCGTGTCTTTTCTATCCCACGTGACATTGGCGAAATCGACAGTGCCCCCTGGCGCAACTGAAAGCCATTAAGCCCAAGAATAATAATAATAATATAAAAAAAAAATAGAATTGTAATTGAATAATAATTGTAAAGGGACTCTAAAGTAAAGCGCTTTCATTTTATTATTTAGTAATGTCGACTATGATGTATATATTCAAATTATTGTTTAAAACACTTTTGTAACATAGTTCACAAGACTACATGTAGCGTAATAATATCCGTGACTCATACGAACACTATCCAGCACGCGGAAATCGAGACCTAAAATTATCCACATAGGATTGCTAGGAGATCTAAGCTAATACTACTAGGAACAGAGCACTTCGTTTTCACTGTGATTAGCGTCGATCCGTTACTTGGCTCTCGAATGTGATAAACCTAACTTTTACTTTGTGATTCTACTTCCTTGATACTAATTTTAGACTTTTATAAGTTTTTACACTTTCGTTAACAGCATGATATATGATTTATATATATGTAATTGTGTTTGCTTGTTAAAACTTTAATTTACATCAACAAGTAAGAGGAACAATGTAAATTAGGCGAATAAATAGCCTATTATGTAAGTATTATTAGGGATAGCTAAAAAAAAAAATAATATTCAGATCTCGATCAATTAATTTTAAATGGGACCACATGACAAGAACTAGCTTTTGATTAAAAAAAATCATCAAAATAAAACCACCAGGTACAACCAGTAAAAAGTTTTGAAAGTTTGTAAAAAAAAAAACAGTCGAATTGAGAACTTTGTCCATTTTTTAGTCGGTGAAAAATGGAATGTTTATAATGTTTGTTGATGGTCATTTTTAGTTCCCAATATTTGAGCACTATTGCAAGACCCGTCACTCCAGTTAAAAGTAGATAAGTTTGACCAATTTAAATGAAATACTTAATAAATAACGTCACTTAGAGTGGATTATCTTATTTCTCTTTATTCCATCAAATACTAAGCCATCTGAGCCTAAATTAGCCTGCCATCTGGCGGTGTTGCAATAACTCTGTATCCCCCAAATACTAAGCTATGCGTTACGGGTATCGACGCATCTACCCGTACGACTACCTTTCTGTGTAGAAACGGATTATTTATTGTATTTATGAAAATAAACAGAGGCTAATACGTTGCATAAACAGATAGCGAAGTACTTTTAAAATCGATAGCATTGTACCAAATTATTATTATTAGACCCTCGCATTATTATGTATGTAGAAAATAATTACAGCACACAAGCTGACTTACATATTGTGTTAGCATATAGCCCTGTGTATTTCAACCACCCTTTATATTGACAAAGTGCACTTAGAGCTTGGATTACAAAATGGCAGTGCCGTTCCCGTGCCCGTTTGTACAAACTATTTCGTGCCAACATAACTTGTCACTACTATACGTATTGAGCTTATTTTGAACTTTATTCCGCTGTGATAAGGTTGTGGATCGGTTATTAATTGATGACCATCAGAAAGTGTTTTAGTATTTGAATAGATTGAAAATGTATGGATGTTGTACTGGTATAGTATTGAAAAGTGCTCTCGTAAGCGGATTATGTGCAATGGGTAGTGTCGTGTGATGGTTTCATGTAATACTTACTAATTTGGTTATTATTTTGTTTGAAATTGACTTTAATAAATAAGCACATAAGTACTCGATTCTAATCTTCAAATTACATAAAAACAAGAAATTTAAATAAGTTATAATCACCTTCCGATTGCTCCTTTAAATTCTATGATGTTTGGTTTATTAACTTTTTTAATAATATTTTTTCTGTTTTCGTAATAAGCTGTAGGTACCTACTTACCTATGTTACTAGAACTTATACAATTTTATAAATTAAAAAATGATGAATGCTTTCTAAATCTAATTTTTTAAAATGTAAGATTCATATCACAAAATGCAGCAGGAAAATGAAAAATAAAAGGTTCTTTTTTTAATATAATATTACAATTTTTACTACTATAACAACAAAATAAACAATTTAATATTCAGTTACTACCGTTATTGTTTAAAAATATCACTTTTCAATAAAATAAAGTTAAAGTTAAAAAAAAAAAACAAAGAAGTATTGCATAATCCTATCCATATGACGACACGGTGGCAATGAATTCAATTTGACAGCGTCGCTATGGGAACGAATCCCCTTATTGCGAATCATGCTTAAGTAAATATGATATACCTATGTAAGTAATAATTATGTACACATATTGATACGAGTATTCATAATTTTAATTATTATTCTTAGATAGACTCTCCACGCAGTTCCACCTCTTACTAAGTTTACCTACTTATCAATATTAAAATCGGGACATTAATACTATTGAACATAAATAGAATACGAACGGTCGATTTTTGATATGATATTCAAAAAAAAAAAATTTAAAAATAGAATATTGTTTTAAGAATAGAAAATGTCGTTTTACAGTTCGTCAGTTTTTGAGACGAGTGCATTTACATGCAAAAAAAAAATTGAAATTCAAACTTAAGGTATATTTGTTAATATGAAACTTAATCTATCACAGCTAAATAAAACTGTTTTGAAGCAATTTTGTGTTTCTGTTGGTGAGTAAGGTGACCAGAGCTCCTGGAGGGGTCGGCAACGCGCTTGCAATGCTTCTGGTGTTGTAGCTCTATGAGCTACGGTAATCGCTTATCATTAGGTGAGCCGTACACTTGTTTGCTGACCTAGTTATATAAAAAAAAATGAAATTGTATTCGAATATAACTACGGAATACATTAATAACGAGAAATTCAAGATGACGTTAGTTTGATAGAAATTTATTTATTTCCTATAGTAATAAAACGACTCACACCAGTTACATTATTTATTAAAAAGATATATAAAAACATAAACATAGCAATCAGAAATGCAAAAATAGAACTAAAAAAAATAATTGAACAATAATACAACTACCAACAGTTATACACCTCGTTCACAAAACTTCGTTAAGAGATGTTATACAATACATTTCAAAGCGTAACTGCGGAGTGTCTTAGCGATTCTTTTCTCCTGAATCTACATTCTGAATCTGTGGTGGCTTCAGATTTACATTCGTAAAATTATGATTTAAAAGTAATTTTGACGCGTACAGGAATAAAGTTATTTACGATTTCGATTTTTTGATCCTTAAACGAACCGTTTATCGAATCAGATTGTTACCGAGCATTTATTAAAAACTGCCATTTTTCTCTTATTGTCAAAAGTAATAAGCGCGTGCACGAGATCGAAATGAAACCGGAGCCGGTCCCCTTATTTGCCAATTACATGTTTTTTGTTTGTACCGAGGGTCAGCGTTTTAATTCTGCGCCGCGTAGGGGTGGCTTTTGACGACGCGTCAATTTTTATTTCAAATGCGGAGATGGTATTTGCACGTGTCGGATAGCCGTATTGTATATTATGTGTACATAGTATGGTGATGCCGTGATAGGGTGTTTTGAATCTAATGTTATGTGACCTTAGTTTGAATTTTTTAAATGAAACCTCCCTTAAATCACTGGTTAAGTCCGTTTTGAAAAGTATTCCTAAGACATCTTGATTTTAAAGATGGGAAAATAACATAATAATCTAACGAGTAACCAAATACTTTAATCTTAAAGTAGTATTTTTTACATAATATGTACACTTCATGGCAATTAGTCTTTAAGAAAAAGGAGAAAAGTGGTTTTCCGCTTATATATATATATATATATATTAATATATTTTGTAATAGTGAAATTGAATGGTACACATGGACAAAGTCGAATCAAATGTATTGCAATTTCACTTGTATTACTTACATAACACATGCCAATTATATTGTTTTTATTTTTTATCTTATGGTGCTAATAATGTGAAATAATGACAATGTTGGTCTCATTAGTTCCTTACCAATTGTTTTTTTAGACCAAAGACTTGGATTATATAAAATAAATATTTGGTTCTGAGAATATTTTGACAATTAAAGCAATTAGCGAGTAAAAACAAATGATAATAATCTTAATAATTAAAAGTGACACATTTTAAACTCTTTTTTTGCTATACCTAGGTAAGTTGCGAATCGTATTAACCTGTTCAGTGTAAAATTTTATGTAGTTAAATTTATATAATATAAGAATATTGACGAAAGGTTTAGAGGAAAGGTTTTCCTATAGGTGGAAAGAGACTATCGAATCTCAGGTATGCTGACGACACCATTCATCTCGCAACATCCGTAGAAGATATGAGAGAGCTATTCCATAGGCTGGAGTTAGAAAGCCAACTACTGGTATGAATCCTTGTGTTCCCTATCTTCCTGTAAGGAGTTGAGACATAGATAATCCTGGTCCGAGAAAGACAAAGGATTGAAGCATTCGAAATCTAGTACTTGAGGAGAATGCTGAGAATATCTTGGACTGCGAAACACACTAATGTATCGATCCTGGCCCGGCTCTTTATAAAAACCAGGTTGTCCACCATATGACAACAACGCATTTTGTCGTACGTCGGCCACACGATACGCAGAGGCGATGAAAATCTGGAGCCAATGATTGTGGTTGGGAAAACGAATGGCAAAAGCGCGCGGACGTTCACCAACGAGATGGATAGACCAAGTAAAAACTCATCTGCCACTAAGTTTTACACGGCCGTGGAGGCAAATCATCCGCTCCAGGTGCAACCCTGATGCTGACCACGATCCTCAGACATGAGGGACCGACAAGAGAGAGAAGAATATTGGCATTCCACAAACAAATTAAATTAATTTATATAAAATATATTACATATGCTTTAGTTTTTTAGTTAAAAAAATTATGTAGGTACATTGAGGCAGAGCAGATAATACCTATTTTATCGATGATAAAAACTATATTGTTGTATATATATATATATTATGTACCTAATTTATTTAACATTACTTCTTCATATATCCTCGCTTTAAATCAAAGTAATAACGTTAAAATAACTAGGAAATAGGTTACAAAATCTCAATAAAAAATAAAGTAATTAATAAATAAAAACCTTAATTATATAATTTTAAAATCACACACATACGAGTAAATATATATTTCGCCTGGCCGCATCTAGTTTAACATTTGAAGATCTATGTATTTGTTTGTGTTTCGTCGCTTGCTGCTTTTGTTGCTTTTTTTTTTAATGCATAGTGACCGGTCTTACCATTGATGTAATACGTTTCTACCCACTTTTTGGTTTTTGTGACGATATTGTATAATGAACTTTGTTTATTACCGACACGCTCGGCTAGAATTATTGTAAACTTGTAGATATTTAAAAATGTATTCTTTCTAATGTATTTCTCATATAAGTGAATTGTTAATTCTTATGAGAATAAATATCTTTGACCTGATATATCTAAACATATAAACTGGTAATCACATAATTAGTTTACATAATATTATACATATTTACAATTCACAACTTAAGAACTAAATATTTACAGATAGTTTTGGTATAAATCATGTCCGCGT
This sequence comes from Melitaea cinxia, assembly GCF_905220565.1. Lineage (NCBI taxonomy): Eukaryota > Metazoa > Arthropoda > Insecta > Lepidoptera > Nymphalidae > Melitaea > Melitaea cinxia. Next base: position 11,895,878 of record NC_059406.1, read on the forward strand.
GGAATTGTGCCAAGAATGCTGGCAGCATTTCCCCGTTGAATCGCTATGCCGATTCTCTGGGCAAAAAATGCACCAGCCCTCTTGTCATCAGTGGAGGACAAGAGGCAATAAGGCGAGGTGTTATCTCATTTAAATTTTTTTTAGCACTGCTACTCTAAGGTCCAAGTGTTTCGACTGCAAACGGCACAAAGATGTAATTTGGAATTAGTGACGAATATTTGTGCCGTTTAGTCGTTTCAGCTTTTTCCGCTGCGGCTCCCGCTTTTAAGGCTGTTTCCCTGACATGAGACGGAGCAAGTGTGTCAACGCAGGTTGCGTCCCACAAAAGCGCCCGTCCCCTTTCCCAGGGAACCAACGTCAATCCATCAGGTCTCTTGCCATCATTGCGACTAATTCCAGTTGGCTCGATAAGAGCAGGAACGTCGATGGTGGCAAGAGCCCTTTTTATGGTATCGTTTAGGGAACCGTGGCGGGAAAACCTACCTGAACTCTTGTTACAGGAAAGGCCGTGTAGTCCGAAAGAATCGACCTCTTTTCCGCACGGACATCTGTGTTCAAAGCACAGTGGAGCTCCCAACCGGAGACCGAGAGCAATTCTAAAACTTTCATTGTCTAAAAGTGTCCCAAGATTTTTTGACGGCATTGCGTGTAACCAGTGACCTGACTCTTTATTTGACACAGCTAGAAGCCTGGCACGGTTTTTGTCACTTGTAAGATTTTGCGTCAAACTTATATGAGTATTGTGAGCTATTGGTATATCCCAAAGTTTTTGTTTTGTAACGTCCTTCGGGATATCGCCATTAGGACACATTAACTTCCAGTTTTCTATTGCATCTGTAGCATCTGTAATTTGGACTGAATTAGATTTTAAGATGTCAGAACATAAACCCTTGATACTATGCACAGAAGCAAGAAACGCAGGAAGAGCGACACTAGAAATTTTTCTCACGCCGATGCCACCATCTCTAATTGGTAAAGTAGCTTGGGTCCATGAATTTTCATCAAAAGATAAATTTAGAATTTTTTCTAATGAATTTTTTAAAGTGGCATCAAGTTTTTCGGTCATTCCAGGAAATTTCCAAATTGGGCTTGCGCGTAAAATATACATTAATTTTGGGACAAATAGACAATATTTTAATATAGTGTAGGCAATATGAGAATTTAGAGTGCCCAATTTGTCAGTGTTTTCAACAAATATTTTAATTTTATTATCCAAAATTGGCTGTATGCCTTCATCAAAAAGCGGTGCACCTAGAAGACAAAGTGTACTTCTTTGAAGTATTTTTAAATTAGGAGCAATTTTATTAAATAATTCTGTTGCCAAATTAATTTTGGAAAGTGATAGAATATCTGTGAAGAAAATTTCACATTTTGAAAAATTTAATTTGAGACCAATTTTATCAAACTCGTTTTTAATTTTAATTAAGTCTTCAACGACATCGTCCACTTTACCTCCTATGGTTCCATCATCTAGGTACCATATGTTCAATTTTGATTTTAAATTTGAGATACATTTGTGGATACCTAGACTAAAAAGAGCCGGACCTAGTGGGTCTCCTTGCTGAACGCCGACATTATCCGAAACACGTTGCATCTTATCTTATATGTATTATTGCGATAGGTTCAGTAATTTTTAGCAATATAACCGAACAAAATAACCGGCTCTCCATTTATTAGTATAAGATACATAATAGGTACATATGTACGATAACATATAAAATTCACTAAATTTTTGAACATTTTGATCCAGTCAATGTACGAAATAATAAATCTCGGCATATAGTTTGTCCCTGTCAACTCATTAAGGAGGGCTCTTGACCATACCAATCACGGCCCTCCGTGGGTTCCATGAGGGTTATTATTTTTAATCCCATAATGGCGTCCCAGATTTCATTACAAGGGTGCGCTGATTAAAAGGGTGGGACGTTGGGTTTTTATTTCGTCGATTGTCGGCCGTCATTTTTAAAGGTGATTGATAACTTGTGTTTTATTGCCGGGGTTCATTGAATATTTAGGACAGTTTCATTTAAGGAATCAGTTATCATTTGTGTAATAATAAATGTTCTGCGTATGGTTGACCTAAGGCTTCCTGTATAGTATTCAATGTTGAAAATGCTAGATTTCCTTTTTATTATGTAACTAGCTGACCCCGCAAACGTTGTTTTGCCATAACACAAAATTTCAAATATTTTTCTCAATTTGATCGCAGCACCAACTGTCGGGACAAACTGAAATTAAAATAAAATAATATTTAATATTTGATGCTGCGATGGTAGCGCAGTCTACCGGATCCAATGTAAAACATTCCCAAATTAACAACTACTTATAAATGAAAAATTAGTTAAATAAACATTTTCCAGCGGACCAAATTGTGAATCTAAACCATCCTCAAATCCCCTTGAACTCACACAAAAAATTTCATCAAAATCCGTCCAGCCGTCTAGGAGGAGTTCAGTGACATATACACAAGAAATATATATATAAAGACTAGCTGTGTCTGCGGCTTCGTCCGCGTGAAATTTAACAAAATAGCTATTGTTCAGTTTGCAGATTTAAAAGAAAAACTAAATTAAAAGTAGCCTAAGTTACACCTTATTAAATCAGCTATCTGCCAGTCGAAGTCCCGTCAAAATCGGTCCAGCCGTTTCAGAGATTAGCCGGAATAAACAGACAGATACGCTTCAGCCTGTAATATCCCACTACTGGGCATAGGCCTCTTTCCCCATGTAGGAGAAGGAGGAGGATCAGAGCTTAATCCACCACGCTGCTCCAATGCGGGTTGGCGGATATATTCCCTACTATTAGTAACGATCGCTATCAGGTGTACATGATAACAACCGGGACCGACGGCTTAACGTGCTCTCCGAGGCACGGTGGGGAGACCCACAAGGACTGCACAAACACCCAGACCACGGCAAACACCTGTATGGCCAATACAAATGTTTGTCGTGTGCGGGGATCGAACCCGCATCCGCCAGCACAACAGGTACAATCCATGGCTGTAACCTTTGCGCCAACGCGGCGTCAAACAGACAGATAGACAGACAACAATTATAAAAAATGTTATTTTGGTATATGTATCGTGTATACATTCATAGGAATTTAGTAAAAAGTAGTTATTTTATTAATATTACAAACAGACACTCCAATTTTATTTATTTGAATAGAAGAACAAAATTTATAAATGTTTCGTTGTTATCATTTTCGTGGTTATTCGATGTAGGTATCTTACTTTAAATGGTATTGATTCAATAAAATCAAGCATTTTTTTAAATCATATTAAAAAAGAGGTCTTTTTACAGCTTGCACGTTTAATCTACGTATTAAAGTTACTAAAAAGATTTAACGGGTGGCTGTTAGTGAAGCAACTCGAGTAAAACTCCTGAACACTAATATTTAATGTATTTACAAAAGCACATTAAAAGCGGAACACCTACGAATATAACTAATAACGTAATTTTTATGTCCACACATTACGAGCCATTGTGGAACCGTTTTAAACGCGGAGGTTCAAACATCCTACGGTGGTCTTGCTCTCTGCGACTGCGCCTGTGTCCACAGAGAACAAACATTACATTAGCGGCTGCTGTATTTAAACCAGTATGCGTTTAACTCGATGAACCGCGCATCTTTACTTGCTAAATGTTCAATAAAATATAATTGCCATTACAAATAATTTTTGGCTTTTTTAAGTTACAATTAAATTGGATAAATTTATTTTAATGTGCTTACATTTTTACATCATAAATATGCAAAGATTTTTTTTTTAATTTTAAGAAGTAATTTCTTACATTATACTTCTTGAACAATTATGACCTACTTGAATATTTCTGATAGTCGTGAGGTGGTGCAATTATATCTAGTCCCATAATTAGTTAAAATTATTTTTAAAAAAATGCACGATAGTAGATAACGTTCGTGATTAGGTCAAAAACAATAGCGTTAAAGCTATTTAGAGTAAGCAAGTTTTAAGTAAGTAAGTAGTCTTCTTCTTCTCAGTCGTTCACTCTTGACAGAGTGGTCGTGGTTGACGACGATTCATTAGCTAAAGCAGCCTCCGCTATACGTCTCCACTTGATGCGGTTTTTAGCGTCTCGAGAACTCTGGACTATGGAGGTCTGTGTCGCAGCTTTGATGAGGTCTGTCCAACGCGTAGGTGATCGACCGCGTGACCGCTTGCCCTCTACCTGCCCTTGAACAACGAGTCGCTCTATGGATTGTTCATTTCGAACAACGTGTCCGAAGTATTTCAGGATTCGAGTTTGCACAGTCGACGACAATCTCTGCTTGATTTTTAATTCTTCTAGGATGGAAATATTGGTCCTAAACGCTGTCCAAGGGATCCGCAGCAGTCGCCGCCAGCACCACATCTCGAGTGCGTCGATTTTGCGTCGGTCTTTGAGTCTAACCGTCCACGTTTCTGCGCCATAAAGAAATATCGGGAAGATTAAGCTTCTCATTAGGCGGACTTTCGTGGCTTTGGTGATAATTACGGTTGCACCAGACTCTTTTTAACTTGCCAACGGCAGATCTTGTTATAGCACATCTCCTTCGAATCTCGTCTTCGCATCCTCCGGTGTTTGCAATTGTGGAACCGAGGTACACATAAGATTGGACAACCTCACAGTTGCCAATCATAGAGATGTCAGGATGGTTTAGTTCGGCTCGATCCACTATCATCATCTTGGTCTTATCTCTGTTGATCGTAAGACCAAAGGAGAGGCTTGTTGTCTCTAGAAGTGTCAGCAGATGTTCCATGTCCTCTTTTGTTTGAGTGAGAAGAGTAGTATCATAAGTAGTCTAGCGTAGTTGAATATGAGTCCATACGAGTATGTACGTGTTACAAGTACAAATGCGTTTCGTACAGAAATTTTCGTCATTTTTGTTACAACTAGAACTTACTGTACACTATGTCGGCGTTTTAAAAGTAACGTATGTGTACAAATAATTAGTAGTTTCCAGGGACCTCCACCGTGTGGCGCTATGTGTGTATGACTGATGCGTCCGGGACTTTTAATGATAAATTAATATTTGAAGTTCGTGGCTCAGCACAGCTAGCTTTAACTTGTCAACTTTGTGCATTAGTGGGATTTGCTTTTACACTCACAGAATGTAGATGCTTCCTTCGCATCTTTACGTATTACTACAACAAAAAAGTAGATAAGTAGATATATTTATGTTGTTAAGGCCTATCATTTTGTTGCAGATTTTAAGCTACTTATTTTGCAAAATATTATTATATATTTGTAATGAATTATTTAAATGGCGATGTAGACTTGAGAGTCACACTTGTTGTCGTAAGTAAGGGTCTAATGCGATAACGTTTTAAGACATTCAATTATTCTCTCATTTGTTAGGATTACTGGATTTTAACTATGTCAAAACCTTGCAGATGTTTACGCAAATGTCACGTTGGATGGACACGTAGAAGATAAGTCGGTACAGTTGAGATTAAAAACTGAACAAAATTTTCAATACATCGTAGAAAAAGATTGAGGTATTAAAAATAGTAATTACTTAACACTTAATCTATACACTGTATAGATTGTTGCCTTAAATTACGTAAAATTAATTAATAAATAGAAAGAACATAACTAACAATATCATTTAACTTACGGACCATATAAACATTCTTATGCTCAATTTAAAGACTACATTATTACAAATGTCCAGACCGAAATATTGAATATTTGTGACTAAGCCAAACGACAGAACAAAGACAACAGTTTTTTCCACTCAACCCTTTAATTACCACATACCCATTCCCATCTCAATGTCCACAACCATCCCTGTGTCCACAGCGCGGACAAACATTGACCGAGCGAACCCCGGTAGCTTTTAAACAGTTCGCAAGGCGCTAATAGCCGTCTCGACCAGATGCCGACGTCGACATTTTCAAAATAGAATGTTAAGAAAGGAAAAAAGCGTTAATGTGATGCATAGGTGTCGGGAGTCTGGATGGATATGGATTAGTCTGGATAAATGATTCTAGTGCAAGTTAATAGAAAATGCGTGAAGGTACCCATATCGCTTATAGAGTACCTACAAAGTAAATTTATTTACAAATTTGACAACATAAGGTATACATATTTTCAAGCACTAATTATTGAGGTAAAGACAATTGCGATACAAATATGTCTCTTTTCAACAGTCGCTTATAATTGTTGTATGAACGCACTTTGAAATTCCAGGCTAGGCCCTTTAGGAGACTAGGCCTTTTTTGAAACTAAAAAAAAATATTATTTAAATTGAGTGTCATAAAACTATCACAAAAAATTTTTTTTGAACGAAGCTATGACATACTAACATTTGGTCATCAGCTGTTTAAATGGGCCGCTTTGACATGTCAATTGTCAAAAATATTTGAAAAAGTTTGGTGAGACCATCCAAACACCCTAATAGACTATCCAAGAAAAGTACTTAATGCATAGAAATGGAATAGTTTATAGGGGAACAAAACATTTCACTTAAATATACCTACCTACATGCGTGTTGCAAAAACAATTTGTGTATGCACCTATGTTCGCAATATGTTTAGTATTAAATAATAAAATTCACCACTTTAATGTATAATTAGGGGTAAAATTATGCAATTGTTTACAAAAAGTACGTTACAGATTTGTCAACTGCGAAATCAGTTTATAATTTTTATTTCACAATATACGTAGTTACATAAACAGCACATTAATTAACATATTTAAGAATAAAAATCCATATTCTATTAAACAAAAGGAACAGCACATGCTAATCTAATTTTGGCTATAAAACTGAACCCATGTTGTACAAAAATCACCGCAGTGGTAACATTTAAACATAAGATATACAAAAAAATCGTGTTTATTTAGAGTTTTTCGTCAAATGTGTCAAAATAAATACATTAACCTCGAAGGCGGTTTCGTTGGAATGAAGATTTCGAGCAACTTGCACACAATAAAATCCTTTTACTACCGTTTTTGTCATCATTTTATTATTTTACAAATGACAAAAATATATTTGTATTTAGTTCCCACGAAAACCAACTTTATCTACTTGTAGTAAGTTTCAATATTAAGGTAATAAGATAGAGATATCGATGTTAAAAATTCGAATGATTCACTTTGACGCATAAAAGTTACGAATTAAAAAGGACAACAACGGACAAAGAGGCCATTTTGCATTTTACTGTGACAGTATTCCTTGAGGTGCCGCCGTAGCGAGTTGGGAATGTTTTAGAAGCGAAAATTATATAAGTATACGAAAAATGTACATTAATTTTTTTTTTGTGAGTATAAAAAATGAAAATACATAAATTTAGGTTCTGTTGAGGTGTGAAATTTACAAAAACCAGACAAATATAACGTGGACCAAGTACAATGTAAATACACTTTATTTAAAAGTGATTTAATTGCTAATTAAAAACAATAAAAAAAATTATATAACACGAAAGTCGATGCAGGAATCGAATCCACATATCTACATGGAGCGGAAACAACAACTCATCATAAAACTCACTGTTTACTGTAAAACTAATAAGTTCAAATCTAACGAAATTTTGAATTGACGATTGTGGTATTGTATAATGGGACTACAATTTCCAGAATAGCTGAAAAAAGTTCCTAAATTAACATAGAAAATAAAAAAAATCAGTAGTGGTTAAAGAAAGTTTTTATCTTAGAAGGGCTATTAAGACAAACTGTATATAGGATAATTAGCCGTTAGTTACAATACCCACCACCTATTAATGAGATTATAAGTGGAATTATCCACAATTTTTCTAATAAATCGAGATTTCTTAATTTTGTATTTGGTCTGTCTGTTTCATACATAACTCTTGATACAACGCATCAATATTTCTTTGTGCGATGTAAATTCGGGTTCACAGTGTCGCCGCGGTCGTTTTAACACTGCACTGCTAATTGGACACTTAAGGGTTTAGGGTTTATCCAAGGGCCGCGGCGACCGGCACGGTTCCACCGCCATAGTCAACGTATAATTTGAACCTGTAAGCAGATTATACAAATTATTATAGATTGTATAATCTGTACTAGTCGTAAAATGTTAACGATTCTTAGATTCGGAATTTGAAAAAATAATGAGATTAGTTTGTTATTTACGAATGTGACGTTTGGAATTATAATTTGAATGTTAGAATTCTATATTTAGATGTTAAAAAATGTATTTTTTATACGACTAGGTCGAGAAACGAGCGTACGGCAGCCGACCTAATGGTAAGCGGTTACCGTAACCTATAGAAGCCTTAAGTATCACAAGCGCGTTGCCGACCCTACCCCCTAATCCCCCCATTAACCCTGTCTGCCTACACAGGATCACAGCACTACATGAGAGCTGTATTATTTAAATGTGACTTTCTGTAAGGTTGGTGTACTTCCCAAGACGGGCTGCTCCAGATTTTGAGTGTAATTTAATAATAAAATAATTATTTGAGCTTTCCTCAAGCTTTCATAGTCTATTACTCACAAACAGGCACAAGTTATACATAAGTTTTAAAATAATTAATTCATAAATTATATAAAATGAAACGGCCGTACCCTTCGTATTTTCAACTTAATTTAACCACCAGCTGAGATGAACTACGGCTAGTGATATTTTCGAATAGATCAACACAATTACTAGATCTTGTTACACTGGTCAAATTTTACTATGGCTTGATGTCATGCGATACTTGAATTATGCCGTTATGGAGTTCGAAGACATTTTCGATACCTTTTATTATCCTTTATATCTATCTATATATTATCTATCTATTATCTATATATTATCTATATATTATCCTTTTTATATACCTTTTATTACCTTTTATTATCCCTATATATACTTAGCAACCTGATGGTGCAATGGTTATAAAAATCGGTTGTAGCACCTATGGTGTGGGTTCCGAATTCCCAACATTGAATTCTTATTTTACAACATTCAGATACTAAAAAACATCTCTAAGACCTATACAATACAAATACTTGTCTTAAGCGGGAATCAACACCACGACCGCTAGCATCACAGTCAATAGCGGCAACTAGTGGTCGAAATATATAATAACTTGTAATCGATGAGTTAATCTTGCTAAAATGTTAACAATTCTGAAGAAATTAAACTTAGTTTTCATTTGATCACCTAATCCCGGTTCCTATATTTAAAAACACATTCGCTTTACTCACAAATCGTTGGATATTGTTAACAATTCGCATTCAAAATTTAAAATTTGGAATTTTGGATTTTGACGTTTTTGAATATAGGACCGGGTGTTAGTCATAACTTACCATAAACACGACAAATAAACGAAGATAAAGGTGAATACATATAAAGGCATATCTTTCATCATTTTCACGTTATAATTAAAGCGTTTTATTCAGGGTAGGGGGTAGTAACCCTTCCCGATTGACGCGTCACCCTCAATTTGCAAAACAAATTAGCGCTCCTTGACGACGGTACATCCCCTACCAAATTTGCTTACGAATACTATGATTATATCAACTGTTTTTGCATAAATATATGTATTTCTATATGTAATGTTAATTAGTTACCAAAAAATGATACCTACTCTTACATTACAAACTAATTGAATAGCATTAAAACCTTCTTAATGATAATAAAGAGAAAAGTTTATGAATAATCTTTCGAACAACTGAAGAAATTTTATCTAACGCAGATCGTCCAGCCCGCTTGTGGAAGCCTATGTCCAGCAGTGGACTACGACAAGCTGAAGTTATTGTGGACAATTTTTTAAATATTTTTAAACCAGAAAATAATTAAATTGTTTCTGAATATCATAGGCGATACCATTTTATTTTTGTGCCAATTAGTTTTTATTCAGATCAACTTGCATTTGTAAATCAAGTTGAAAAAAATAAATAAAACGACTTATTGCACTACTTAATCCGCTTACGTTGACATAATGGCAACTGATATAAATACTGTAATGTGTGTGTGTGTGTGATATAAATACAATATTTATTTGAAAATAAAATCCACTATCTATACGAATATTATAATCTATATGTATATGTATATTTGATATTATAAAGCTGAAGAGTTTCTTTTGTTTGAACGCGCTGATCCCAGGAACCTGGTTTGAATTTAAAAATTATTTTTGTGTTGGATAGCATATTTACTGAAGAAGACTATTATATTTTTTATCAAATGAACGACTATGAAACCGAGGGCACAGTTACCTTAGTATATAATAGAAAATCCAGGAGCACTGACACAGCTTGAAGCCTATTTATCTACCACGCCATCACAGCTACTCATATTAGTTATATACACTCGTATATACATATATTATAGACATGTGTTAATGTATATCCTGGTTCATTACGTGCAAATTGAGCGCTCATCGGGTTACTCGTTAGTCTGGCTTGTTAGTTCTCCCTGTCATTGCAGGCAGTATGTGAACACAGAACAAGTATTCAAATCAATCCTTTGTCTGGATTGATTCTAGTTTCTTTCAAATTAAAATGTTAATATTACAATATACACTTTAAAGTACGAAACTTACGTATTAATTTAACGATAATTTTGGTCTAAATTATAACCGCGTCGAAAGGAGACAAGAATTTTGAATTTTTTTTTCTATCGAATCGAAGTTTTCATTGTTCGGTCACTACTTAACCAACCTGAACTTGTTCTCACACAGTATTGTATAAAGTTAAGTGTGGCAGATAAATATTTTTTTTATTTAACAAATTAATTTAAAAATGCAGCTCTCTTGATTAAAGATGGTTAAGACACGAAGCATTATAATACAATAATGGTTCAAAATCAACAAAAATGATTTCAAAAAGTGTCTAAATGAAGCGAGTAATATTGTGCTAGATATCAAGTTTTAAGACATATCCTAGTGTTAAAACTGTAGAACAAAATGTATCAAGGAGACATAAATATCTACGACAAAACATCCTTTAAATTGCCAAAATCACGGAAGAGATATAGTTTGATGAATGTTTGGACGGAGCGTGTGAAAGCACAGCTGACGGCGGTGATAGCGGGGACCGCGCTAATGTCTTCCGAGATTATGAACACGGTATCGGTCTACGTACTTCTTTGCTTATGTGGGTACTTATACTCGTATGTAGAGTGATTGTAGAGTGATAGGAATAGTCTGGCTTCTTATGTCTGCTTTTGTTCTAATCTTGGTAATGAAATGTATGTAATGTACAAAAGAAAACTTGAAATTCATTATAAGTATTCAAATGAATTGTTTCTCTTTGGGGCCCTTAAATTATAAACAACTTGACTGGATCGCTGGTTGAAATTTAAATATTTACTTTAAATGTATATGGATATTTATTTCGGTTGACTGTTACCTAAGACAAACAATAAATTACCTTTGTTACAACCGTCCGTGTATTTAAAATAAAACTCAAAGTAAATAATAATTACTATGCACAAACGAGTAATTTAAACAACCAGAAATAAAAGGTAAGAGACTCGACCTACAATTCAAGTAAAACCTCATAATTTCTCCATCTACCCTCCTACCCTTTATATAATGCTACCCTTTCCGTACGCGTCACAATTTCATATTTACCGAGACAAAGCATGATTAACAATCAGCCCTGAATTAATAACCTACGTAATTGAGATGTTTGCGTTCCGCCCCTGTTTGAGCGAGGATTCAGATTTAGTCAACCGAGACGCTGAGACGGCATTTTGTAATCGGTTACTTGGGTGAATCCTCTAAGAATTGTTTAACCATACTTCTTAATTATGATTTTTTTTTGATGTATTTGCAATGATTAAACGTCGTAACAAAATACGATAAATTATTTGACTTTGGTTAAGCAATTTTGATTGTTGTAAAAATATTTGATTATAGACGTTCTGTTAGTGGTTATAATCGCCTCCCATACTGTTGCGAAAGAATTAAATCGTCATTAGCGTTATTAAAAAAAAATCTAATTTGTAAGACTTATGGTATGTTGTAATTGTCAATAACAAAAATTATTTTATAAAACAAATGACCTAAAACTCTCACTTTCATATGTTATATTTGCAATCGAACGTTTACTTTATTACATGCATAAAAATGATACACTTAAATTTCTCCTAAAACTCTTTTAGTTTAATTTTTTAGTTTTTTAATTAACAACTGTTTACAAATAAAAATATTATTGTATGGTCATACGTATAATGCCTCGTTAAAACGCACGTTCCAATAAACAACAAACCGTTGCTATTTAATTAGATAAATGTGTAAAACAATAAATATGAAACTCGTAACCGAAAGGTATGATCGCGCCATCACCGCGCGTCAGCCGCGCAATAAACGTAAATCGAAATTATTGAGATCGTGTGATCGTTGTAAATAATAAATTCAATTACATACCGTCGTCGGAACACGAGATATAAATTAACAATTCAATAGATTATAATTCTGTAATTGTTAACTTAGGTAGTAGTTTAGTAATAAGGTATCTGTGGACCTTGTTTTGGAACAATCGATTCATTTCAAACAGACTTTTTTAATTGATTTTAAAATTTATTTGTTTGCAATTGTTTTTGCGGTTATTCCTCTTATTGAATATTATATTTTAATTGGTTGTACGGCCGCTTTCAATAATTTTTCTACATCAGGTTTTGCTTACTAGCAATAGGTTTTTGACACAATATATATGGAGTCTACATCAAAATTTTATCTCTTGGAAGCAAAATCTAATATTGAAATTGGCCTTTAAAGTTCGAAATTTGAAATGAGCTAAACAGAAAATTTACTGTAAATATCTAGACAAATAAATAAAATTGGAGTGTCCGTTTGTAATATTAAAATAACCGCTTTTTACTAAATTCATATGTATGTATACACGGTACATATACTAAAATAACCTTTTTTTATAATTTGTGTCTGTCTGTCTCTCTGTCTGTCTATCTGTCTGTTTGTTCCGGCTAATCTCTGAAACGGCTGGACCAATTTTGACGGGATTTTCCCTGGGCGGTAGCTGATGTAATAAGCAGTAACATAGGCTACTTTTATTTTAAAAATTTATTCATTTTATAACTCTGCGAACTACGAGTATACGATAACTTTTTTGTTAAATTTCACTCGGACGAAGTCGCGGAGACAGCTAGTTTACTTATTGTAAGTTTAGTAAGTTTAATTATTGTGAGGCTACCACTGATTCGGAATGTATATTTTTTAGACAAGAATCTGCAAGAAACTCTGAAGTTACTCTATAAAAAGTATATGTTTTAATTTACTTCATTGTTTTTATTAGTAAGTGCAACAGTGATTTTTGCATGTGGTGTTAGCCTGTAAGTGGTTGTTGCATTTGTATGTGATGTATTATTTCTCAATGCTAAATGTATATGAATCAGTCCAAGGAACTGTTGGCTAACCAAAAAGATAAATAAAATAAAATGTTACAACATTGTAATCCTTCTTTCACATATTTCTTTATGATGACTACATTCACTAAAAGTTAAAATAATTTATCTCACATTTATACAATAGACATTTATTGAGACATACAGTTATTATTTATATCATATTAAACATAAACATTTCCATACAAGCAATAATTAAAGGATCGACAAAACTGAGTTAAACGCACCGCGTGACTGCGTGTATTATGAAAATAATATAATGCACGTATTATAAATAATAAATAATATAAATAATAATAATAATAATAATATAAATAATATACGTAAGAGTGCCGGTGTAGGCTGGATGAGGATTGCGGAAAACCGGGATGTCTGGCGCGAACTTGTCGCCTATGTGCAGCAGTGGACTGCAAAAGGCTGAACTGACTGACTGACTGATTATAAACACGTTACCAAACAAAATACTTTGCAACGTGTGTCATGTATTGTCAGGAAATATTCAGGTATAAATTGTTTTACTGTTGTAATTGTATCAGGTTTACCTAAAGCATTGCGTATATCGTACGCTAACCTTCAATACTTGTACCCAATGTATAAAATATAACATGGATAATGATATATTTTTCTTTTTTATACTAGCGACCCGCCCCGGCTTCGCACGGGTGCAATGCTAATACTAATTATACTGCAGAATGTCTTTATTTGTAGTGTGAAGCTAGCTTATAGCATGGTTATTAACATAATAACAACAACATTCAAATATTTGTCGTTAGATTACACGTTGTTACAGAATGCGTTGAAGAAATAAAGGTTCACTGCTCGTTCCCCGTAGGTGATAGCGTGATAATATGTATCCTATATGTTGACCCGACTTCTTAATAATATTTGTGCCAGATTTGAAGTAAATCCATGCAGTACTTTTGAGTTTATCCCGGACATACATACAGAGAAACAGACAAGCAGACAAAAATTCTAAAAACTATATTTTTGGCTTTGGTGTCGATTGTAGATCACACCCCAAGTATTCTTTAAAAAAAAGTATTCAATGGACAGTTTTGACTTTCCTAGCATTTTATTATATGCATAGATTATAATAAATATAATATCTTTAATACACACACACATTCTTGTGTTAGGTACAAGTAACAGACGACCGATATAGCTACATATTTTGTTTTCGATAAATGTAGGTATGTATAAAAATTACATTTAAATAAATATATATATTACACCCGAAATCAGGTAGGAATTGAATCCACAGCCAATATAATCAATATATAATAATATAAAAGAATTATTCAAGGCATATCTTTGTGTGCCTTAAAGTGTACTGAAAGAGATCGCTTATCAAGGATAGTCTCGTCAAGGCGTTTTGTTTTTATTTCCTAATAATTTTGTAATCTTAGGTACATTTAGTTAATAACATAAAAATACGTTAGTTTATTTCGTCCGACCGTTCGTAAAATGTCAAAACGCATTTAATTGTATCGCGTGACTATCAGAACAGCTGTCATCAAACTGAACACGAACAAATAAACCAACATACATATTTTTATTAGATCGTCATTTCATATTTGCTTATTTTCCGAATTTACTAAAGTTTGTTTTCGGTAACGTGAAATTGAACCTAATTTTAAGTATTTAATTAAATGAGGGAAAATTTAATTTTAATCGTATAGCCCTGTCACCTACAGGCCGCTACGTTAATATAAACGTAAAAGGTAATTACATTTATAAATAAAAACAGCTTTGTTAACAAAATGTTATTAAATTTCAATGAACTAAATCAGCCTGTAAACTTCTAACAGCTAGCCAAAGGCCTTATGATCGTCTAAGGAAGTGTTGGTGGTGGTGGAACATGAGTAAGGATTATTATCAGATACCTGTAATAATAACGAAGAAAAACGACTTTTCGTGTTCTTTAAGGCACGTGATAGATCCTCCACAGATCAGACAAAAATATTTGTTTAAATAGAAAGATTTGTTTCAAAAACGAGAATTGAACCCGTGATCGTTGGCTCTGCGGCGGTTACTTGCACCACTACACCAGAATGAAGAAACAGTCTGCCATTTTTACATATAATGCATGCGAGTAAAACTACGCCACCCAACTCGCATAAGTATAATAATTCATAAATTACAATATTCGATATTACTAGAAATCATTATTAAACTCATATCACCACTCGAGACCGAAACGGAACCGAGGCAGTTAGGAAAACGTTTAAAAAGCTGTCATTTCACCATCAGCCATGTTATTATCCACCCCACCACTCGACACAAGAATGGGGGTTAAAAATTTAAGCAGGGGTTAAATTAAAAGTGGGTGTATCCACTTTTAATTCAAACTTCGAGTTGACAGTTGACACAATGGAGTATTAAAGGGTTAACAAAGGATTGCGACAGCCAGCCGAAGGGTTAATTGCTATGGGTGGGTTAAATGTGTACATACGGCAAATATAGAATAAAATGGCGTTCTATTTTTGAATTTTGAATAAAAAATGTCTTTTGTCTGGGTATTTCATTAGCTCTGGATTCTCTTTTGAAAAACATTTTCAAATTAGTCTTAAATTATTACAAAAAAAAATATATAAATATATGCATATAAAATGTTTATGTAGTCCATATAGTAAACATAAATATCTTAAAACATAGAATATTTAAAAATTTATAATTTAAATGACTGTTGCTAATAAAAAAGTCGAATAATATACACTTATTTATTTAACTAATTACGTTCTCAAAAACTCATCCATATCAAAAGGTAGAATATAAATCCTGTTTAAAGAAAACAATAAAATATACATAAAATATTCAATAAATAAAAAAAAGTACTCATCAAAGATAATCCACGTAATAAAATAACGTCAAAAATATGTATACGTTATGAAATTTTTGTTCTTTTTAGCAATAAATTACTCAGAACTCGCCACATAAACTACGGCGGGCATTTATCGCGTGATCTTAATATGCAACATCGACAATATCGAAAATTGTCCACCATTATTAACCTTGCTGTCTAGTGTAACGCAACGCTAAGATATGCTATATAGCATTGCCTTATATAAGTTTGGGTTTTATATGAGTATTAAATTTTATTGTACATATATATTTCGTGATTTTAATAACGTTTAAATAATACAAGTAAAAAAGTGATGTTTAAATATAGTCGTTTTTTTTTTTTTTGTCTAGGTGAAAAAGTACTACTTATACACATATGAACACATAGTTAGCTACACTATTACTTTGTACCTACATGTAGATTGTGTAGTATGATAAATAATTTAACGTGCTAATTTATTTCTTAGGTTCTTATGTATGTATTGTTTTCATTAAATACATGCTTGTCGACATATATTAAATAGTGTATTAAGTTATCAGCACATGGAGAATAAGGTCTTTTTCCAGTGGGATATAAGTATAATATATTCAAAGTAATATTAATTTGCGAAGCGTTAAAAAAGCAGCAAGCAGTGGATTATAAACTTCATTTTAATGTCACACATTATAGTGAATCGATGTGTTGTGTGGTTTCTGATAACCAATTAGCGGTCGTCGTTCGATTATCGATACGTCATGTGTTGTCACTGCGGTCGCTGTTGTTCCGCGATTGTCGTTCCAATTCGTCTATTGTTGACGTGTTGTTAAAAAAAAATGCAAGTAAAATTCTCTAAATTATGAGTGAACTGTATACCAACCTACTAGGTATAAACTAAAATAAATTTTAGGTTAACTTTGGATAAAGTGACAACAAAAAAAAAAAAATATGTGTAAAAACACCACAATTAATAAATCACATTAAGTAGTAAAATAAAAAATGTTAAAATTACGATGAGATCTTTAAAATAAATTTGATAATAATATGTAAATAAATATTCGCAAACGCGACACAATTTACTTGCGAACGCGACGCGACCGACAAGCGATATATGAAACAATTACGATCGTTCGGCAATTTTCCGACGATTTGCATAATTGCCTGCGACTCGCCGCGGGCGGACGTCGTCACATCGATGGGTGACAATTACCGGCACTCTTTTAATGTTTACATATTCAATTAATGGTATGACCGTTTTACGTAATTTAATGACTTCTCGCATGCGAACCGGCGTTATTGTTTATGAAGTGATTTTAACTTTTAAAGCTTTTGAACAAGTAGGTAGGTAGTTGTAATGAATTAGTTTAAATATTTTTTCTTCGTACCTCCTCGCTTCTTGACTAATTTCAAAAAAGTAAGAGATTCTTATTGCGACCTGATTTATAATGTTTGTTACCTCATAGCTTTTTACTGGGTGTACTGAATAACATTTTGATGATAATTTTTTTATCGAAAACTGGTGTTTGTCATAGTGGTTGATCGACTTCTGACGAGTACCTGCTTTTCGAGCTATCATCATAATGCATATTTAATTCATTATTTTTTTTTCGTCTACCTACGCTGTATTACTTTTCTATGTAAATTGCGGACGGACAAAACGATTATCGGTATATATCTACCCATAAGATATTATAGAAATGTAGTAAATACCCATATTTAAATTTTGTGCTTTAAGACTTAGTTATTTGTACTCAAAGTCTTAACTTAGGTAATAAATCATTGTCAGCATGGTCAATCATTTTTAATTAAATATGAGTAAGTATTATTAGAAATAATTTAATGTTTAGTCTTCAAGAGGATTGTTTTCAATTTAAAGATTAAAAAATTCTATTATTTCATTTGAATTTATTTCTTTTTTTTTTTTTTTTTTTTTTAATCAAGTTTAAGGGCTTTATCGCAAGAGCGATTATGTCGCCCTGGTTAGGAGACGTAGTTTAATTATTACATATTCACAACTTAAGTTCTCCTATGTACTAACTTATACAAAATTCGGGCCAAGTCTGAGAGTGGGTCAGCCAGGATGGAATTACATTTTCCCAACTCATTAATAAAAGGACATGTATCTCTGATGTCCTTGTTCCGGGCACATTCCATCAATATGTGGTAAAAGTCATCCACAACATTACAGACGGAGCAATTCGAAAATGTAATTTTCCGCATTAGAAATGAGAATTTATTGCATGGAATGTGTCCGGAACGAAGCCTCAGTGCTGTCACAGTTTCTGTTCTACTCAAACATGATTTTTCAATCCATGGGGGTCGTGCAGGATGTGGGAATTTATTTCTAGTTTTTTTTTGACGCATTTATGACGAGTTAGTCGACATGGCCGACCAGGACCAATTAATAAGTGTCGCGTCTCGACGTCGCAATTGCGATAATTGCGTCATTTAGCGATAAAATTGCTACAATTTATTCCAAGCATAGCACTCGTATAATCACTTCAGCCTGTAACATCCCACTCCTGGGCATAGACCTTTTTCCCTATGTAGGAGAAGGCTTGGAGCTTAATCCACCACGCTGCTCCAGAGCTCCTGTGCTAGCTAGGGTCGGCAATGCGCTTGTGATGATTCTTGTGTTACATGCCTAGTTGAATAAAAAATCATAGCTTTCATGCCGTACTAAAACGTGCTAGGTGTACATTACATTAGTATGACAATTAGGATATTTCTAAGACAATTAATGCATGTTTGTGCGTGAACAACATAAGGTGTGTTCACACGGACGGCGACATCGCGACAAGGGACAATTAATCAAGTGTTCCGCGTCTCGACGACACGCTTTGTCGCGTTAATTGCTTCAATTTATGCGAAAAATTGCTTTTCTATTCTTGAAATGGGAGCTTTGAAACAATTATTTTTATAATTAAGTAGTTGTCGCCCAGAGGTTGAAATTTGTCCATAATTATTTAAATTATAAGTTTGAACATTAATCAAAAGAGTAAAATGATATGTGTGTATGTCAAATGCATGGTAGTGTTTCTAATATTTTTTTTTATTGATTTCTTTTATTTTTTATGCATAATTAAAAAAAAAATACTAGCATTCTGCACACCTCTAAGATATAAAATATAGTTGTGCGAAATTTCATTCCGCGCAACTTTCGTAAAAAGAGATACAAGGTTTTTGCTTCACGTATTATAGATTTATATTTTGTTTTTTTTTTTTTTTTTTTTTTTGTGATATTATATGATTATATAAATATATCATTTTGAATTGTTATTGACAAGCTGTGTTTTCTTTCTCTTTTATCTGCTTTACTTCCGACAAAATATTATGCATATTTCATCAGTATGTAATTCGTATTTAAATAAAATTTCCAAAAAACACGAATTACCAAAAAACCGAGCCAAGCTCGGTCATCCAGGTATTGTCAAAAATAAAACGAGACTATGGGCGCGTTCCACTAAAGACCCGCAACGCCATCGACGAAGACCGTTGAAATTGCCGTTCCACTAATGTAAAAAACGCTGCGGGCATTGTAGGTGAATTTTATAGGTTGAACATATATTTGGGCGTTGTGTGCTCGCAATATGGCGGCATGATAAAAAAATACAGTTGTGAGTAAATATTTCGCATGGTTTAAAAACTTAATTCAACATGGATTCTCGTGAATCTATCGTTGCATTTTTGACGAATCAAATGAGAGATAACATTCACAATTTGATATTGACAAGTTTTCAAATTCCCGTTTTTCGATGAAAGCTGATAACGACCCACCTATATTTTGGCTATTGGTTGGCGAAGTGGGAGCGATGTAAGCACGAACAGTAACGTCATTTACGACGTTAAGCGATCGCTTGCGACGACCATGGGCCTTAGGAGGAACGACAGAAAGGTTGTTGCGGTCGTTGCAGTCGCTTAGTGGACCGCACTGTATGTAGGTTGACATTTTATTCGGCATCGTCGTTAGGTGAACAAATGGAAGTGCTTAGTTATTATACCCACGGTCTTATATGGGCTTAGTTTCCTGACACCGGTCATTTTCCCAGGTTCAATGGCGAGAGATTAGTAGGATAATGTCATAACTTTTTGTTCGGTCCAAGGCCACTGTACGTCACTGCTATCGCTGTCGGGCGCACTGCACATGCCGATTGAGTTTCGCTTTATTGTAATTAAATAAATAATCAATAAATTAACTGCACAATACACACACGGTCGTCTGTTCCTAAAGTAACCACCAGAATGCTACATTTTTTTCGCTAAATATACTTATAAATATTACATACATAAATATATAAATAAATATTTATATTACACCCAGACTTGGGGTGGAAATCGAACCCACAACCCTCGGAGCAGAAAGCAGGGTCACTACAAACTGCGCCAACGGGCTAGTCGAATTGGTTATATTGAGTGACATTTCATTTTAATCGTCTATATTTTAAAACATAAATGCGTGACGTGTGATAGAAAAAGAGACAGAATGCTATTTTGTTGCACAGCACACCAAGCGATCGTCATGCCTCTGGCGGCTGTAAGCCAAGCTGACGTACCATACTGTAGTTGCCCGACTTGTGTATAAGACCGTGATTATACCGTTACGTGGCGGCCCGCTGAGCACATAATATTTATCTGTCAAGGAGCGAGATCCTTTCCTGGTAGCTGAATAGAGAACACCTCGGCATGTTGTGAATTCATATCAGAAGATACGTCAGGGGTTATTTTTTCGTGTGGTCAAAAGTGGAGCTTTAATACATCGTTTACCTAAATGTGCTTTTCGTTTTCAGCTCACGTGTTGGTGGCGGCAGATCGTTCCAGCGCTGGGAGGCCGCGGACCTAAACGAACCACGGAAAGTCGCTTTTCGGCGAGCCGGCGCCACGAATGTATGAGTACACAAACGCTGAGAATACCTTTTATGTTCTATCCTATGTTAACTTGCCGAACAGATATCACGGTACACCAGCGCTCAAGATGTCAAATATAAGTGTGGCTAAATGCATTTTTCGACGAGATTCCATTTTGAGGAAGTTTTTATCATTTAGGACTGTCGTGATGTGTGTTCTAGGCGAAATACCAAAGCAGTACTGTGCACAAGCATTTTGTACTCGCTGTAACAGCTTTGATATCTACCAAGTGAACAAGTCTTCTGGTTTAAACTGTAACAATGAACTTCCGAACGATCGCACAAAACAATAAAAAATATATAAATATGCGTTGTGACAATTGAAGAAGAAGAAGATGCAGCAGCACCGCACCGCACCAAACCGATGGTGTAGTCGTA
Source organism: Melitaea cinxia (assembly GCF_905220565.1). Lineage (NCBI taxonomy): Eukaryota > Metazoa > Arthropoda > Insecta > Lepidoptera > Nymphalidae > Melitaea > Melitaea cinxia. The sequence continues at coordinate 11,917,295 of NC_059406.1, forward strand.
ATATTTTACTGTTAAATGAGTGAACCATATCATTAACACTTCCTTGTGGTATCTAGCCAAGATATCCGGGAGGGGTCACTAGAAAACTTATTTATTTTAAGAGGTCTATAATTTTATTTTACCACAATAAAAAAAATATTTTAACAATCTAGTAATAGTGAACTCTCGAATGCATTCGCGAATATTCGCGAATGCGTTCACATCACTAATATATAGGTACCTACACTAACAATGTAACAACGATACAATACATTAATTTTATAAGTGTTTAAGTTAAGAGGATTGAAAGTCTAGACTCTGTGTTTTCTTTTGCTAAAACGCGTTTGAACTGTTTGGGGATAATATAATATAAATAATAGAATAAAAATAATAGTGTGATTGTTATTTATTTGAATTGAAACTTGATGCAATAACAATGATACGGCTGACTGCTCTAGGATAATAGCTTCGAAACGAGGTGACATTTTTATTCCTAGAGGTACGTACATACTACATATACCTATATTTGAAATGTATGTATATATTTTTAGTACACCATAAATACTCTTTACGTTGTTTATTTTGAGAATAGACGAATGTGTGTGTACCAATGCTAATGATTAAATTAAATATTCAATTAAATATTCGTACATATTACAAAACTAGCTGTGCCCCGTTGCTTTATTCGTGTTAATTTGAAGAAAAAAAAACAGACTAAAATTTTAAAAAGCTCCTTCTTCTGGAAGTGAACGCGAAAATAATATTACAATTCGAATCAGTAGTTCCTGAGATGAGCGAGCTTAAACAAACAAATTCTTCAGCTTTATAATATTAGTTATAGATGATATAAATAGATACGTTTACCTATTCGCCAGATTCATGTAGGTTTTGAAAAAACGAGTGTAGGTACTTTAGATGACACAATTGTAGTAAAACTTTTTTAGCTTCATCTAACTTATATCTCTCTCAACTTCCGTTCGCCTCGCCCGATCACACTTTTCGTAACGCTCTCGTCACGCATTCACCAGCTTACTACCCAAGTCAAGAGTGCGTAAAGATATTTTACTTCAAAAACATAAAACAATATTCCAGTAAAGCACATTAAACGCAAATACACTGGTTAAAAAATTAAAAAAAAAAAAAAAAAAACGTAACTGTTAAACACATCTGTTACGGGGGGAGTATTCGAAAGATCATAAATCGATATAATATGCTCCACAATAGGCTATTATGTAAGCAGATGCACGCGACACCTGAGCTTCGACCGGGAATCGAACCGTGACTGTTAAATCAAAAACATCACATTATTGATGTTTTAAAAGGATATTTAATGATTTATGCAAAGTAGATGTTTCATATATGTCATACTGGCGACTAGGCCGACCTTGTGTATGTATCGTTTTGACTACATTTTATTTGTAGTAATTAAGTTATTCAATATTAATTGTTTGTGTTACTACCCGAGTAGAAATTTTTTCGTGTTCTTTAGAAGGACCGGACCGGGCATGCCTGTTCTGGACCGGATAAGGTATGTAACGTAGAAGATTTGTCTGGACCTGATCAAGATGAGATGAGATTTCCTGATCGGGTCCAGATACATGATCTGGTTGAGCGTGACCTTTTTTCTAGTCGGGTATGGATCTTTTGTCATCCCATTAATAAACATTTTTATTACTATAATTGGGCTAATTTTTCAATATATAAAGGTATCATCTTAAGGACACGACTTCAATATTTTTTTAAGCTTTCACGGTCATAATCAATATTTTTATACATGGGACTTTTCTCAATTGTCATTATCAAGCCACGATCATGGGCAATTATCATCACTCAACATCAATCACTTGTGACCATGGTCTATATAATATCACACAAAATATTTTGAATCTCAAAATGACGACCATTCTGGCGTAGTGCTGAAAAGTTGCCTTGACCTCGACGGTCATGGATTTTATTATACTGATAAAAACGTTTGTCTTTTTCTCACTGTGTTCCGGAGATTAAGTAAAAATGTCTGTCTTAGTTATTATATTAAACGTATTACAACGATTGTTGTCTAATTTATTATTAATGATCTTGGCAGGAAAATTTTTGATGTTTCCGTGATGGAGCGGCAAGGTTGACTAAGATTATACGGTTTTCCTAGAGAATTGAAGTAGGTACCTAGCTATAAGCTATGGTATGATATGGTGTGGTAGTATTGTTAGAGCCACAAAAACTTACATCAAGAATGTACACAATAATATTAACATCCTTACTTTTAAATTGATATATATACAATTAAAGAATTAATCACACAAACAAACGATGTACTAAACGTTGTATTGACACGTTATAATCAAAAGAAATCGATTTTTATCATGAGATTAGCGATAACGATAACAACCTTCTTGGAACTCAAACTTTGTTCTTTCTGACTCAATAAAAAGATCGATTTTTTTAATTTTTAATCTGTAAAAGTTTTTTTTTATATTTTTATTCTGTAAAAAGCCTCGCCTTATTGAATACATCCAGTGTTGACAGTTTTGAGAATATGAGTCAGCGGGACGAAATCGATTTTTTATCCGTTTAAATTGCAATCTTCGCAACGGTACCTAACCCGAGAGCCGGCCAACGAGGCATATGACAAATATTATCTATAGGTACATACCTATAATAAAATGGTAGGAAAGTCAAAACTGTACATTGAATATTTTTTTAAAGAATACTTGGGGTGTGATCTACAATCGATACCGAAGCCAAAAATATAGTTTTTAGAATTTTTGTCTGTTTGTCTGTATGTATGTCCGGGATAAACTCAAAAAGTACTGGATGGATTTACTTCAAATTTGGCACGAATATTATTAAGAAGTTGGGTCAACATATAGGCTACATATTATCACGCTATCACCTACGGGGAACGAGCAGTGAACCTTTATTTCTTCAACGCATTCTGTAACAACGTGTAATCTAACCACGCATATTTGAATGTTGTTATTATGTTAATAACCATGTCATAAGCTAGCTTCACACTATAAATAAAGACATTCTGTAGTATATTTAGTATCAACATTGCACCCGTGCGAAGCCGGGGCGGATCGCTAGTTATTAATATACATACCTACTTACTTTTTTTTGGTTACATAAACTGTTGCTGTAAACGGTCGTCTGGTTTTGAACTCAAAACCAGACGACTGCTCTAGTGTAATAGTGCGTGTGCCGTGTCGGCGGCGCAGCGACGGTCGCGGAGTCGATTCCCGCTCGGAGAGGATATTTGTGTTGTGTAAAATACTAGCTACCCATACTAACATGCAATTATGTGTTGGGGTCACACAAGATAAGGGGCCTGACAACGATAATTATATTTATGGTCTATACAATTTTTTGTCACCAGGTATTTAAACGTGTGATAAGTAGATCTCTAGTTAGCTACTTATATTATTTTATATTATCTACCCGTTTAAACATTTTGAGTACCTAGGTACCTAGGTACTTAATACACTTGATTTGTATTTATAGTTGTCCTTCGAAATAATCGTATCATCTGTAGATACAAACCTATTGTCATATTAATAAAATACATCTGCACGTAATTATTTATTGTTTACAGTCTAATACTCGATAATCCCACCCTTTAAGTGGGCAGATATCCCGGACGCACATGGCAACACTACATACATCTGTCAGACGCCCGCCACGATTCAAAAAAAGAACAATGATCCGTTGATACACATTTGAAACGCCACCCAATGTAACGTTGGCTGTATTACATCAAGATTTAGATGTATTGAGGGGTCTAGTGTGGGTGGTTAGCCGCTGTGGCGCGTCGGCAGCGCCGCGGGCGGCAGATGACCGCAACATGATTTATGACAGGGCACAGTCGAGCGCATTTACATTTGTAAATGTGATCTCTGTAATTATGCGTTTCGGCCACGGGCGATTGTCGGGAATTCGAGGCCCCTTTGAGACTCCTGGGTTACGGAGGGCGATTAAAAATGCATCTAAGTCTAGATTTTTTGTCACTCATTGTCTAGGTAAGTACCTACATTGGTATATTGTAAATCGGTGGTAGCTTCAATTATGTGTAATTGATCAATTAATACTAGTATAATTTTAATTAGTAAAGTTACGATTCATAAGTGCTTTTAAAGGCTACTTGAATATAGTACTTTTTATTTTAATTTTTATTATAGTAGGCACTGTAAAAATAACCATAGGATTAAAAATAGTTTTTATAACACTAAAATTTCATAAGTTTTATGTCGATACAATCAATAACCCTCACACATTAAATGGGGAACCAATAAAGAAACCCATTTCGTCCCGTATTGTTTGTCAAAAGTTCCATTAAATGCGCTCTTTGATGACAAACAAAATGAAAATTAAATATCCTTCGGTTGAAGGATGTACCTAACGGTTTCCGTGCGTGTCTCAAACTTCAATAAACTTTTTTTACGATGTCTCGAACTTAATAATAACTGTTAGGTACTGTAAGAAGTCTGTTTGTTGAAAAATTTTTTTGTTCTCAAAAAAAAATAATTAAACGAAGGTTTAATTACATTATTAACTTGTTTGATAAAAAAATATCCACAATTTCCGAGATAGTGTATTTTCCTAAATGGTGACATTTGATTTCGTCAATAAAAACAAAAGTCTTTTATTTTAAGAAGGAAGATATTTTTATTTTTATTTCGTAATTAAACTATTAATACCGAACAAGCAAACCCGTATAACATTTAATAGTTAACACAGATAGCTTCATCTTGTTTATTTTCCCGCGAACGAGGCGTGACAATCGAAATTCAGTGTTGTCAGAGTAAAAAAATATATAATAAAACAGGGAATGTGTAGCGTCTAACGGTCCATTGTCGCATTATTAATTTTTTACATATAAATATAATTCACTCAGTCATCGGGATGATTTGAAGCATAAAGGATTGCTATTAAATTTGACGGTTCTTTGTTAATGATATTACGCCTCCATTGTTATATTGATTTTTATGGGTATTGTTACGGTAAAAATATGTTTAATAGTGTTTGCTCATAGTACCAAATCACTTTTTTGCATAGGTACCTACGAGTATATTTGACAAATATCAATGAATATTTAGGGTTGTTTTGTTTGTTTCTATTTTATTCATATATTTTTTTTTACCATACCATTCGCGTAGCATAATCTATGTTAAAAAAATACAATACATTATTAGTTTTTTAACTTCAACCACATCGTCACTCGAACATGATCAGATAACCGCGTCCAATAATTGAATTCAATTTCAGACTTATTTATTATATCTCTCGACGATAAAATCGTGTTTGACCAACTTCAACTCTCCTTCGAAATTCAAACATATTGGAAACGAATAGAGTTGAATTTGGATAACAAAATGAATTTCGAATTTATTTTTCGAGTATGTTCGAATTTTGAATTTGATATGTGATGTAAGTTTTATTTAGACGTTTCGCTTGTGTTATTTGATTTTGAAGTTTATTTTAATTTGACAGTGCTGCAATTTGAATTTGCTGATTATTAAAATGGCAGCGTTATGTTTTGTTGTTAGATCAGCGTTGGTATCTATATTTACCTAATGTTGTTATGTTGTTATGTTGATAGTTTGACAAGGTTTAATCTTTTTGTGTAATCGTTAAAGGAAGTTATTTGATTAATGGTCAAGTCGAAGATTATTTAAAGGGCTTTAAATAACTTACCTAACTATTAGTGTTAGTTGTGTCTTAGTAAAAATATAATTGAATGTGGGTTAGGGTTGGGCTTTATGACTTTTTAAATATTTAAATTAAAAAATAAATAAAGTAAGATTGTAACGTGATCCTATTTTTCGACATATTTTGATATTTCCATACATCTCTCCACGGTCCAGCTTTGCGACTGTCGCTGCTAAGCGTGTCTAATCACAAGTAGGTACCTACTCATTGATCTGTTTTATGATAGCTGTCGATGTTACACCGTTGGGTAATTTTGTTCAGTTTTTTTTTGGGTAGATTCGTAAAATGTAGGTAGGTATATCAGTATTTTTTTGGTAAATTGATACTGAGGCATAGATAAATAGATATTAGAATTGTAAAGATTTTTTTAAATATGTGGTATACCTGCGTCATAATAACTATTGATTTACATAATTTACCACCAACCCACCAACCACCAACCCGCCTGCGGTCACCAACCCGCCTGCCCAGCGTGGTGACTATGGGCAAAACACATGAGTTCACGTTATTGTTGACGTAAACTTGTGGAGGCCTATGTCCAGCAGTGGACTGTATAGGCTGTTATGATTACATAATTTAGCTTTCCATTTAACGGAATTAAAAATAAACGTTAAAAAAAAGTGTTACCAATACACAAAATTGTTTATATTAAAATAACTTATAAATAAGTAGGTATTCGACAAGATACATCCTACAAATCCTATGTATCATTTAAATGAAAATCCATCGTTGTAAAAGAAGTTTAATCAAGCTACCAGCCACAACAGTAGCATTTACCGACCTTACTCCCTAACCCCATAAAATGAGGTCGTTATTCCTATAAAAGTTACATTAATCAAGTAAAATGTAATTAAACTTGATTGTGTTACTGTATGAGTTTCAATAACACAAATTGTTATAAAACGTTATGTATATTACGTAATGATATACCTACTTACCTAATTTTTGTTTAGTACCTACTTATTTCGCGACGAATCCATTTGAAATTAAATATCTACGCGTCGGTGTGAGGAGAGGAATTTTATATAAATTTTTTTTTTCTAGATTTTTATTCTTTAGGTATAAATAAAATAGCAGGTAGGTATTAGGTAGGTAAGTGATAGGTAGGTATAGAAAACTAGGTCTTAAAATGTTTTGTATTCTTATTTTTGTAGGTTAGGTTTTGTACCTGTCTGTATAAAATATATCTACTTAACATTTATGTAAATCGATACTTAGTAAATTTGTACTAAATAATCTATCTACTCACTAATGAAAAACTGATAAGTTTGTTCGTTTCATCTCATTCGTTCATTTATCGAAATATTTATAATAAAAGTAAAAGAGTTTCAAAGGAAGACAGCTGCACGGACGCGATCGATACAGTAGGTACCTACCTACCTACTTGCGACCAGGTGACTTGACTTGTATTATACTTATATTTTTTATATAAGTAGGTACCTACTTGTTATAAATATTAGGGTATCTATACCATAATATTATATACCTATATAGCATATTGACGAAGCGTTGGCGCAACGGTCACAGATATTGGGTGCAACAACAACAACGTATATTATACTATATTATACTATATTTTTAGGTTTTGCTACTTTTATTTTAGAAATTTTGTTTATTTCCATTTTTCCATTATTAATATAAACAATAAAATAATAACTATTCCGCGCGGAGCTAAGCACGAACTTACGCCATGCGAAACGGGCGGGAAACAGCTAGTAAGGAATAAACAAGGTAAAAATGCAACTAGCTTGAAAAAATATCTACCTCTGTTGTGCTGTGCCGAGTGCCCGAGCGAAAGAGTAAGTCCGAAACTGCAGGCATGCGCACATCGCGCGCTAGCTTTATCTCTCTTACTTCCCAGGAATATAGGAATACACAGGATCCATGAAAGAATTTATTAATCCTGGCGGTCCTAATAAGGATATTGGGAAACTATTATTAAATTATTGTATTGTCATCGGTACTTGATACGTGTTCCAAATTAATTAAATTTCTGGAAATTGATGAAAATTATGCTCAAAGATTTCATTACATACACACAACCCAAGCTTATAAAAAGGTGGTAAAAAAAGTCGCGTGGACTGTAAAATTTGTCGACAGAATTTTTTGAGAAGTAGGTACTTAAGTAGGTAAAAGCCTACCTAGATAAAAAGGATAAGCAATTTAAAACAACATATAATACAAAATGAATTTATCTATAACAACAATAATATATAATAAGAATACAAATCGCATGGAACGTAAACAAGATCATTTCAAAATAAGAAGAATTCGAACAATTTAAGCCACGTGTCTATTTAAAAATAGAACGCGCTAGCCCCGCCCACTGTGTGACAAAAGCGACCAATCAGCGATGTCGCATCACCGCCCGCGACAACAGCAACCAATGGCATGCGTCGCCTACATCCAATGACATCGGGGACAAGCCGAGCGATGTCAAGGACTTGTCACGTGGTCGGCGAATAGGTTTTTTTTCATAAAGGTATTTTATTTAATCTTTTAAATTTGCCATTATGATTGATAACACATACAAAAATGTGAAAAAAGTTGGTTTTTGTGACAGTATGACGTACAGCGTGATTTATAGATTTTATTGTAATTACATAATTGTAAAGACATTTCCTTACAGTTCATTGACCTAGATGAAGTAATTGAACGACTTGACTTATAAAACCGTGTCATAGAGAACGCTTGTTCTGATTGTTTTTTATATGTTGTGGCACGTTTTGTCTGTAGACTAATAATTTGTTTAAAGGTATAGACCATACCATACCTATACCTACTACATATAGATACATATAGTGCATGTGACATGAACGACAAACAATCAATCTTATATGTTATATGAATATCTTCTTTTTTTTACCTACGGTACCTGCTAAGTAGGTATAGGTAAACAATTGGGTAGATGGGTAAGCCAATTTTTAACACATTTTTTACCTATGCTAAAGTTCTATTCGCAGTAAGTAAAAGATAAATAATGAATTACATTGTAATGATAGGTAGGTAATGTTATTAAATTTACTAGGTACCTATTAGACCTATTAAGCCTAGTTAGGTCGGTATTTCATATCTACATCTACTATTAATTCTTACTTAATCTACTATTAATTCTTACTTAAAAGATGGCGCCCCTGAAGTTCGATATTGTATCCAATTGGAAGTATGACTACAAAATAAAATGACTAAAAATCGAAAAAAAAAAATTCTATTTACAGAAATCAAATCGCTGTTCCAAAAGGATTTTTATATATGGTACCTATGTATATAAAAAAGTGCCCAAGTATAATCAAAAGTATCGCACGTTGTCATTGAATTGTGATAATCTCGGGGCGACGTCAACGCCATCTGGTTGTAAATTACTGGAGCGTGAGTCAGCGGTTCCGGAGATAGGGTGTGTCTTACAACGAATAAAAGAATAGACGCAGTGTGTTTTTACTGGTTTATTGTTACTTTTGATGTTTTAGTATTAAAGTATTTTAAGTTACGCGTAGTTGAAAAGTATGTGTCAGTTCCGAGAGTTATTTACGAGATATAGATAACAGACGACGAGTTTACTCATTAAGACTGAAAACCCTCATCATTTAAAATTTAATATTTCAATTGCGGTCACCAACCCGCCTGCCCAGCGTGGTGACTATGGGCAAAACACATGAGTCCACGTTATTTTTGGCGTAAACGTACGTAATAGGCTGTAATGATGATAATGATGATGATTTCAATTTTAATCAAACTATTAATTAACTAGCTGCCCGGACAGACTTCGTTCTGTTAATCTTTATAATAATATAATTTTTATTTCGTATTAAAACCTTCCGTGGACCTATACACAAAAAAAAATTAGCCGACTTGGTCCAGCCATTCTCGAGTTATGCGCTTAGCAACTTTTATTTTTATTTATATACGAAGATTAATACAATAATACTCTATAATCAAAATGTAAATTGACGTTTGCTCTTCGTATCGGTACAGTAATGCTGCTTGCTATAACTACCTACAGGGTACGTACCTATTAAGTATACCTATACTTATATCTTGCTAAAGTTAAAAGTGCTTTACAGCGTCACTCAACGTCACTGCTGTTTTTTTTTTGTCTCACTAATGTACTCCCCACACTTTATTTAGTTTTTTAAGGAATTAACACCAAAAAAGATTTAATTATTTAAGTAGTTATTATTGATTTTACCTCCTTAATTTGTGCACACTTGTAACCGCTGTTACTGTATCGTGCCCAGTACCCAAAGGTTATCTGGAAGAAATCGCTATTTAGCGATAAGATCGCCTTTGTACGTCTTGTATTGTATCTTTCTTTATATGTGTCTGTATTTTGGTGTACATTAAGAATAAATAAATAAATAAAAATGAAAAAGTTTTACATTAAGGTAAAGTAACGGTTTAAGACATTCGTAGACAATGTCGAAATATCGAGCTCCGCAAAATGATAATAAATAATGGTGTTTGCTCGCAACCGAAAAAAAAACCGACTTCAATTACATCGGCGAGTAATACAACGTAGATCGACGAAAAAAAAAGCAAATAACTACGCGTTATCAAAGATTACTCAAAAAGTAGTTATCAGATCTCGATAAAATTTATATGTGACCACATGATAAACATCAGCTTTCGATTAAATTAAAAATTATCAAAATCGGTACACCCAGTAAAAAGTTATTGCGGATTTTCAAGAGTTTCCCTCGATTTCTCTAGGATTCCATCATCAGATCCTGGTTTCCTTATCATGGTACTAAACTAGGGATATCTCCTTTCTAACAAAAAAAGAATTATCAAAATCGGTACAACCAGTAGAAAGTTATGCGGTATAATACAACGTAGGTCGACGAAAAAAAGCGTCAAGTAAAAACGCATTATTAGATATAGCTCGAAAAGTAGTTGTTAGATCTCAAATAAATTTAAATGGGAACAATCGACACACACCACCTTTCGATTAAAACAAAATTTTTCGAAATCGGTCCACCCGGTCTTGTTCTTGGTTCTGATGTAACATACATAAAAAAAAAATACAGTCGAATTGAGAACCTCCTCCTTTTTTGGAAGTCGGTTAAAAACGTGGTAAATATCCCGTTTTTGAATAATTTTAGCTATAAAAATAACCATGTTAATTTTAAATCTCATACAGTTTAAGACAGTCTCAGAAACCTATATGACGACGCTGGGATATTTAAAGATTTACCTATGCGTTTCAGGTCACGACAAAACATACTCGTATGTACCTACTCGTACCTACTAAGTATTTTCTCACGAAAAATGCATTACAATATTTACAAAAAAGTTTTTACATATAAAAAATAAATGACAGTTAAGTGTCACATAGCTGACAGCTTGAAGTCATTTCATGCGAAATTACAGCCCCGTCACCACCGACACGGGCTTTTTACATTTTTTAATGATAGTCCTTTAGTAAAGACAGGCTTTTATTAACTTTTTTTTTGTAGTGACAATTTTCATACCGTCAAAGCGATTTTGTAGCTTGTTTTATAATTATTATAAGTTACAAAGAACCTTATTGTGTCGATATTAAGATGTATTTTTGTTTGAATATTGTTAAGGGTTGATAAAAGTAGCGATGTCATCATTCGGAAATTGATTCGGGGCAGATTTTTTTGTTATTTGAGTATGTGTGTCGGAATTTATTGGTGCCTGCCTATTTAAGAACATCGGATGATGAAATATAAGATTTTTTTGTTCTGTTTGTGTTGTTTTTAATTAATTAAATATCTTAAGATACGTTAATACAAAAATGTAATGATTTGCTTTCTATTAAATAACGACATTGTTAGAAATCTTTATATTTTCTAGTGGATGAAAAGGTATACCTACCAAAAAATGTGATAAACTTAGAAAGGCTTAAGGAATACAATGTTTATGCAACACATAGGAAACATAGACAGGGCTCCTGTCGAACTATATTATGATAACCAAAAATGTATTACAACGGTAGAAACAAATGGAATTGAAAATTTAATTTTTTAAATAATTTCACTGAACTCAAAGTACATTTATATTAGGTAATGTTTAGGTATATTTAATGCACATTATATAGATATCAGTTGGTAATATCTACTAATAATATAATTACCCAGATACCCAACATATGCGTTACACCAGGAAGCTTTCAGTAAAGTATCTATATTATTAAGAGAGAAGATAGACATCAAATTAACCCTTATAATAATCTCGGTAAATCATCTCCTTACTCAGAGGTAGATCGATGGGCGATAAATGTATACTTATGAACAACTGTAGAGGCACATGTATCGACACCTCCAAGGAGCCTTACACCAACTATCGATAAATAGTTATCGACAGTGTCGATAACTATTAAAGATGTCCTCTGTATCGTAACGTGTCGATTCGAAACTATACAGAGGAGTGTTTGAAGAAAAAATACTTAGGTATCAGTATTGACTGTATTAGTCAATAAATTTGAATAAAACTTAATGTCTAAAATTTACTTAACGTTTAGTGTTGTAGTAAAAGTATTTATTTATTTATTTATTTGTTATATTTTATTGTTTATTATATTGTTTATGTTTTATGTTTGTATTGTATTGTTTTATTGAATTGTACAAAAGGCGGGCTTAATGCTAAGATCATTCTCTACCAGCCAACCTTAGGACGTACAAGAGCAGACATTTTTAGGTGTGCAAAATCGAGTATTAGTAAAATTCACATTAAGAAGAAAAAAAGGGAATAATGATAAGGTATAAAGTAATTTATTAATTTATTTTAATTTCTATACCTATCTTCAAATCATAGGTAGATAAGCAGAAATATATTTGTAAGACATTAGTTTTGCTTGACACTCAAACTTTGGACTGAAAATATATCTAATGACTACTTCCTGCATGAATGTTAAATCTAACACAGTTTGATTCTATTATAACAAAGTTTAGACGGTCGAATTTATTGTTAAAATTATATTATCAAACCACTGTGTTAATTTTGTTAAATTTATATGAATTTAATTCTAATGATTAAGGCATTGTACATTTTTCGATTTTTAATACACATATCTGCCTACTTGAATATTTCTAATAAAATGTATGTAAAAAGATTTTGTAACTAAAGTGTCAAGCTATGGTAAACACTTCTGTCACATTGTTTCAATGTTACCATATAATAATTTTGCAATTACCTCAAAATCAACGATTGTATCTGACCAAAATAGCCAGCAGCTTATCGTTAAATTGACTACAAAATCTCTGGAATCTGGAACGAGTCCCAGTGTCGTGTGTGTCGGTGTTACAAAAGGCGTCAAACAAAGAGGTTCATCAAGAGCAATGATCGGACAGAATGATTTTTTACATGATGACAACACAGAAATACCACGTCATTGTGGACACGGGACTATCGTCGCTTCGCAATTATAACTGTAATGACATTCATTAGAGCGAGCGAGGATTTGACGGAGATTGGTCGGAAATAGTATCAAAGCCTTCAATCTGACTTTACATGAAACATTACGTTATAGTTAACCATAGTTGATTATTATTTTTAACTGAGGTAGGGCACAGCAGGAATTTCCTGCTCAAAATATGGAGCAGCCCGACTGGGGTAGTACCTCGACCTTACAGAAGATCACAGCAAAATAATACTGTTTTCAAGCAGTATTGTGTTCCTGTTGGTGAGTAAGGTGACCAGAGCTCCTGGGTGGATTGGGGTTTGGGTCGGCAACGCGCTTGCGATGCTTCTGGTGTTGCAGGTGTCTATAAGCTACGGCAATCGCTTACCATCAGGTGAGCCGTACGCTTGTTTGCCGACCTAGTGACATAAAAAAAAAATGATTGATGGCGGTTGCGGGTTCGATTACCGCACATGACCAACATTTGTATTGGACATACAGATGTTGGTCGTGGTTCTGGGCGTTTGTGCTGTCCTTGTGGGTCTCCCCACCATACCTCGAAGAGTAGGAGAAGGATAGGAGAAGGTGTCTATGATAACAACCGAGACGGACAGCTTTACGTGCTCTTCGAGACAGTGGGGTAACTAAATAATAATTATAATAAACGCTTCCAACTCAACGGCCCCCAGTAGGATTTTATTCCTGTGTCGGAAGTCCAGAAACTACACACAATACACAAGCACAAACGCCCAGACCACGACAGATAACTATATGGCCAATACAAATGTCTGTCATGAGCAGGGATTGAATCCGCGACCGCCAGCGCAACGGCCAGTGCTGTGACCGCTGCGCCAACGCGTCGTCATATAGTATATAATTATATATACCTAAACAGGGTTGGTGTAAGAAGCTCAATTTTAAACCATATCAGGTCTTGGCGCTTATTCCTTATTTAAAATCCAGAATGTACTTTTGGAAATTATAGGTTTTATCTTTTTCTGCAAAAGGTATCCAGTGCTTTGCAGGTCGGTGTAAACTCTATGACATTAGATGGGTGATAAAAACATTATTATAGATTGTTTTCTAATGATTTGTTAAAAAATATTAATATAGATAAATTACGTTATTAAATTCCTGATGGATTTTTATAAAGTAAAATAAAACCTACTTAATAAGTAGGTAAGGAAATTTGCTAGCATTATCCACCACACAAATTTTAATGACAATATTTTTGACACATTTTTATAGGTATACTTAACAAGACAAACAAAAACAAATGGATATTTGTAGCGTGTACTAATTGATCTTAAAATAAATAGATGGAAAGTTTTTTTTTTTTAAGTTTATTGTTTCAATATTTCATTCACTCAAGCTTGTGTCTCTCGATGTGTCAATTAAGAAACATTTATACAGCATTCTACAGCGTTACAACTTTTACTGGAAACTAGTTGCAATATTTGAACAGTTAAAGGCCACATCACATGCGATAAAAAAATCGCAACAACACCTGTCACGAGACCTTTAGAACACAAAGGCGCCGACAGACACAAAAAACGTTAATCGATTATGTGTCTCGATAATGTGTCTCGGTGTGTGTCGTAAAGTCGATTATCCGATACCGCGTGTCACTCGTAACTAATCGACTATCGAACAATGGTATTTCTTCATCAGCGACAAAAACGCAAATGTGCGGCAAAATATGAGATTATAGATTACGGGCTATTCATAATCTCATGTACAGGCTGTGTCGGGAAGTTTCTCGAATATAAAAATATTTAGAATTTTTATCTGTTGTTCTTTATTTTATATTGAAATAAATTATGTTTAGGTACGTTGAAATTAATTTTCGACTATATGTAAAACTAGCTTTGCCTGCGACTTCGCGATTTAATTCCGCGTGGAATTTAACAAAACAGTTATTGTTCACTTCGCAGAGTTATAAAATAAATAAATTTCTAAAATAAAAGTAGCCTAAGTTACTCCTTACTATATCAGCTATCTGCCAGTGAAAGTCCCGTAAAAATCGGTGCAGCCATTTCAGCGATGAATGGGTAGATTATTTATTGAGTAGTAAGAAAATAAAATCTTCATTCGTTTTAATTGTTTAACGAGTAGATACTTTTTTTCTAATAACGTCACTCTAAATTTCTATTCTAATGTTTCTACGATCATATTATCTTTTTTTGTTTTATCAGAATTCCTGTTTACTTTTAACTTTCTCTTTACACTCTCTTATATCTTTTAAAATAAATAAAAATAAATAAATATTAATTTAACAACATGCTGTACAGCGCCTCGTGTCCGAGCCAGCGGGCGAGGGCGTTAAGAGCGATCGCCAGCGGGGCGCGGGCGCCGGCGCAACCTTTGTGTTATCCCTTTTTACCTCTCACTCCCTCTCTCGCTTCTCCCGCGCCCTTGCGTCTCGCCTCTCCCTGCCTCTAGGTGACGGCTTGTACCGTGTGATTAAATTTGATTTATTTTTTACTCTTATATTATACGAATCTAGTTCGTAGCCGCTTTAGCGCTTCTCGGTTTCATTATTATGTGTCATATCGTAATGAGTTGTCTTATTTACAATGTATTATGCCTCTCTGCATCACGATTTTGCTATGCAAAATATAAAATGTTTAAATAAAGTACCATGAACTGAAGACTTTAGTGACAGAAATACTAATAAGGGTAGATACTTGATTTGGTACAGTAGTCACGGTTACTAGACTGCAGTACTGACTGCTGCACTAGCAAACAATCTCCTAAATCCTTATCAGTCCGGTTTCCGTAAAGGTCGTAGTACGGCTACGGCTCTGGTCAAAATCACTGACGACATTCGATTAGCTATGGACGGACAGAATCTCACGGTATTGACCCTGCTAGACTTTAGCAATGCGTTTAATACTGTCGATTTTGATATTCTACTGGCTATCTTGTGTTCTCTTGGCATATCTCCATCGGCAATTGGCTGGTTTCATAGTTACTTGTGCGGACGGCGGCAGCGTCTGCGTGTCGAAAATTCATTTTCAGACTGGTTAAACGTAATTGCCGGCGTTCCACAAGGTGGCGTGTTGTCTCCTCTTCTTTTTTCGATCTTCATAAACTCTCTCGGTCCTCATATAACTTCTCCCTATCACCTGTATGCAGACGATCTCCAAATTTACTCTCATGCAAAATTAGTGGACTTACCGACCTCTATAATTGAGTTGAATAATGACTTGGACAACATTCATAATTGGAGTAAATCATACGGTTTAAACGTCAATCCTTCTAAGTGTCAAGTCATTATCATCGGTAGTTCAAAACTAGTGTCTCGAATTGACTGGTCACTTATACCACCCGTCATTTTTAATAACACCGTTATTAATTACAGCGATAAAGTAAAAAACCTCGGCATAATTTTTGACAGTCACCTCTCGTGGACGCATCAACTGAGTGAGTTAAGTCGCAAATTATTCGCAGCTATCAGATCCCTCCGCCGGCTTCAATATGTTCTTCCCATGCCTACCAAAATTGCGTTAGCACAGTCACTCCTACTACCGATTCTTGACTATGCTGATATTTGTTACCTAGACCTTAAAGAGGAGCAGTTAAATAAGCTTGAGCGCCTCCAGAATCTCTGCATACGGTTCATATTTGGTCTTCGCAAATATGACCATGTCTCCGATTTTCGTAATCAACTCAAGTGGCTCCCTATCCGCTTTCGCAGGAATACTCACATCCTTTCTTTACTATATTGTGTACTTTTCCATCCAGATACACCGCGTTATCTAAAAAATCGCTTTGAGTTTCTCTGTGACACTCATGAACGTTCCCTCAGGTCATCTTCAACCTTAACACTCAAAACTCCTTCTCATACTACTTCCTTTTATTCAAACTCCTTTTCTGTTAAAGCTGTACAACTTTGGAACTCTCTTCCTCTCTCTATAAGAAAAGCTCAATCTCTTGCCTGTTTTAAAAAATATCTAAAGGCGCATTTTTTGTCACTAAATACTTCGTAATTATCATTATCAGCTCCATAAATATATATATTATGTAGTATTTGTTTATGTAGTATATATGTATATATTTATTTGTATATATGTATGTGTATGTATATTGTGTGTATATGTATGTGTATATGTATATTTACTTCTATTAATATCGTACTGCTTGTTAACTATATGCCAATTCTTTATCAACTGTTTGTACACTTCCCTACCGCTTCTCTTTTTCTTCGCTATGTCCTATGCCCAAAGGTTGTCTGGAAGAAATCGCTCTTAGCGATAAGACCGCCTTTGTACATCTTTCTTTTCATGTATCACTTTTGTTGTAATGTTTCTTTGTGGTGTACAATAAAGAGTATTTATTATTATTATTATTATTATTAGGTAACGGGTTCGATCTCCGTTAATGAGAAAATTTTGTAAAGAATATAGCTAGATAGGTATTTAAATGCTACGGATTCGTTTGTTGTGAGTGTTATCGGAAGCTGTTAAGTATGAGGAGCGTACTCATTTATGTTCCGATGTTGCGTATTTGGCGATAGTAAGTAAGTTATGATAATTGCTCCATTAATTAATTTGTTAAGACTTATGTTCCTATGTTCTGTTTGAACACTTCTACCATATAATCTGTCACAAAATACTTATAAAGAAATTGAAATAAAAAATAAAATCGAACCGGTCACCCAACACCGGTGAAAGTCAAGCTTTTAACGTGACGTCGTGACAGCGTGACAAGTTGACACGGACGTCCGTCTGAAACGGTTCATTTAAACGTTTAATGCTAAGCGTATGCTGACTTATTATCGAGTGAGCTGCAAGCTAAGTTTACCTGTGGTAACTAACAGCAGTGGAGCGGACTTTTTAAAGCCCGTAAAAATTCGAATGAAATGTATTTACCTTTAGGAAAATAGTTACCTTTAGGAATCAATTGATTCGTACAAAGCATTTACTATTATGTTTTTCCAACTAAATTTAACCTTGTTGTTACACCTAAGCTAAGTTCATCTCGCTGTCTTGTACCTCAGCGTACGTCGAAACCGAACCGTCTTGATGAAATTCTATTTAGATTTGCATGTTCTTAAATGAACTTTCTACCTAAACATCTGTGATTAGTGATCACTTTTTTTTTGCTCGTAGCTGTTTCGTTAACTAGCTGTTTGACTTTGTTGCGTGACTCGGATTTACCGTGTCAAATTTTATAATCATCTTATGGTGAAATTAAAAAAAGCGATCTGCACTGCCACTTTAGTGTGTATTACCATGTTTAATAATATCTATATATTAATACGTGAAGCAAAAACTTTGTACCCTTTTTTACGAAATTTGCGCCAACGGAGGAGTATGTAATTTGCCACACTTTTATTTTACATAAAGAAAGAGTGCGCAATGCTAATTTTTTTTAAATTATGCATAAAAATACATTAAATCAATAAAAAATATATTTACACAAACTACCATGTATTTGACACACACACGCATATACATATACGCTCTTTTGTTTATTATGAAAGAAGTATAGTCTTTGACAAGAGAACATTAAAAGAGTTCCAACTTATAATTTAAATTGATTATGCTCGAATTTCGAACACTAGATGTCCACTAGTTTTGATAATTACACGAAGTTTTATTAAGAAATGGAAATAGAGCTATCCGTAACGTTCATGATATATTTTAAAATGTTTAATAATAGAAATATACATTGTTATAACTATCACGATTATATTATTAACATGATAATTATTTTATTTTTTTTGAATCATTGTCACAATATAATGTGCATTATGAGTCTGAAATTTGATAAAGAAGTTTGATTTTATGTAGGTACTTATTGTATTAGTTAATATGATTTGTAAAGTATATTATAGATATGACAATAGTTGTCTTTCCTGAGCGCAGTTTAAGTAGAATAATTGACATGAAAAAAAAACGCAGCTTTAATATTAAGATATATATACTTTTTTCTAAGTAGGTATCTTCATTGAATGGCTAAGGATATGTGATTGTGACTGTTGAGCAACGAAGAACAATGTTTTACTAATTAATTTGTCTTAGCAAACGTATTTGTTTGTATTAAAGCTATGTTTGCAATGGTGGGTGACGTGCATATTTTTAATCCGGATATGATGGCCGGATACCCCAGGTCATAAACTTACTCATCACATTACACTGTATTAGTAATGAAACTGTTTTAGTAATGATTTTTAAATATACACTATGTATAAAACTTATTATGTATTGTTTATTTCCATAAAAATGAATATCGCACTCGTAGTCCCACAGCTGATATGATGGTTCTTCTAATATTATCCAAACGAACATAATCCGTAATTGGTTTGTATAAAAATTCTAAGATTTTAAAGGGGTCCGGAAATTATTAGAAAAACAAAGCAGCACGGGCCCCGCCCGCCGCAGTTTGACTGCGCATACGCATACAGTTCCCACGTTTAGGTAGGGGGAGCATGCCCTTGGATTTATTATGGATATTGGAATCACATTTTAGGCTGACTTGTTTTTATTTCAGAAATTATATATACGTTGAATACATGTGTAGTGAAATCCATTATAAGCAGATGATTAGTAGGCCTAACTAATTTTAGAAATAAGGTCTTTAGAGAACTCTCTAGTAATATATCTGCATAAACTCCGAACTGGAGAAATAAAACTTACTAAAAGTCACATAAAACCTTTTTCATTAATATTTGTATACGAAAAAAAACACTGTCACACATGTCGAAAAATTAAAAAACAATTAATAAGTAAAAAAGACTGTGAAAATTAAATTCTATTTTGTCGACCTTCTAGTATAATAAATAAATATTGTAATAGTCTATACAGAATATATTCAATGAGTCTAAAAAAATGTCTATTTGTATAGAAATTAAGGATTAACTCTAAAAATGTAGTAGTATTGCGTAATGTAATATGTTTTCTATAAAACAGTATTTTTACTTTTTATATATACCACTAGGTTTACACACACTACACCATGTTTTGTTTGGTACTTAAAAGTCTATTTATTGCATTAAATATAAATACTAGATGACCTCGCAAACGTTGTCTTGCTGTATATGTTATAAATCCCCTTAATCACCCCCTTGTAACTTAGGGATATAAAAAATAGATGTTGGTCGATTCTCAGACCTACCAAATATGCACATAAAATTTCATAAAAATCGGTCCAGCTGTTTCGGAGGACTACGTTAACTAACATTGTGACACGAAAATTTTATACATAAGATATATCATCCATTGTTCAAAACATGTACTTAGTAACGATTGACGCTTTGATGAGTATACAATTGGACTGTTTTAGGAAAGATAAATGATTCGAAGTTGATAAATATTTAGGTATTTAATAATATTAAAATATAGGAACCAAAGAAAAGACTTGTTGCTAGTTAATAATGAATGCGGAACTGAACATGAGTTCACGTTATTTTTGGCGTAAGCTTGTGGAGGCCTATGTCCAGCAGTGGACTGTATAGGCTGTAATGATAATAATGATGATGATTTCAATTTTAATCAAATTATTAATTAACTAGCTGCCCGGAGAGACTTCGTTCTGTTAATCTCTATAATAATATAGTTTTTACTTCGTATTAAAACCTTCCGTGGGCCTTAACACGTTAACCGCCGCCGCCGGCTGGATTTTTTAGTTTTTCTCGTTTAGGCCATGGGGGACACCATGTAGTCAAGACACAATTTTTCCGTTGGTGCGGCGGGGTGTCCCGGGTTCGTTGGTCCCCGGGGACATCACAAGAACGCGAGCCAGAGTGATCTTAAAAAATATGACTTAGAAAAATATGTCATTTGTATGTGTAAGGAAAAATAAGTATGATCTTTAATAATGGGTATGTGCAATAAAAACTTATCATAAAAATTTTGTAAATTAGGATTTTTAAACTGACCCCGACTGACTGACTGAAGTAACCTTTACCTTCATTAAACATAATAATTTTAATACAAACATATTTCGTAGTATCCGCACTATTCGATACTTACATATATATCAGAAACGAATGAACGATTCCATCATGGTTCCACAATAAGTACTAATCGTGGTAACCCTAGCAAGGAGCCGGTATAAGTCGATGGGCGTCACTGAGGCTGCTCCGTCGATTATTGAGACTTGCTTATTATAACTTAACGGTTGTCGTTAGAAGAGTGTCCGATGTTCCCGTAACGAGACGCCCTAATGACGTAAAGTACCGACCGACGGACGGTTTAATTATTTCATACCTATTAATAGATTCCTTATGATGATTTTTTATACTATAAAGATGGCTAACAACCGTCCGGCTCACCTGATGGTAAGCGGATGCTGGACTTTACCGCCTGCGATACTACGAACATTTCACATGCGTTTCTGTACATAGCTGCGATTCCCCAGGCTACCTTGACTACCTTACTTACTCAGGAACACTACACTACTTAACTTACTTAAATATCTGCATTTGTAATCTAATCTGATAATAAATTCAAAGTCACCCCTAAAGTTAAAGAAACGCCAATAGTAGAAATTTTGTAAAAAAGAAATTTAATACACACACGGTCGTCAAAAAACATCCAGCATATTATATATATATATATATATATATATATATATATATATATTATGTTCTTATATTTAGGGAAGATTAAATCAATACTCGAAATTATTAAATTATTTTAGAGCATACCAACTCAAAGTTTTTATATCACTTTTACTTTCCATTTCGATTAATAATAATAATCAGTATTACTTGTTATGGGAGTCCAACTGAGATTACGTATAAAACTATTATAATATAATGGACATTAATAAAACCATCATCAATGGAAACCGGAAACCATCACTCTAAAGATTCCATTCACGTTATGACCTCAAAAATTTTCCGTTGCTATTTAGGTCGTCTAGGTCTTAAAACATGATACGCCTGATGGTAAGCGATTACCATAGCTTATAGACCAGATAGATATTGCCGGCCCCAACTCCCTCCAGGAGCTTTTGTCACATTCATCGCGACAACAGCACAAGACTGCTTGAAAGCAGTATTATTTAGCTGTGATCTTCTGTAAGGTCGCGATACTTCTCCAGTCGGACTGCTCCAGATTTTGAGCAGAATAGTTACTGCAGTGCCCAACCTCATTACTTGATAGTTCTTAATGAAAAACAAAGTATATTTTATTTGCTTACTTTACTTAAATGATCCTACAGTGAATGGTAGTGACCATCAGTCGTAACATCTCGTACGATCGTAATGTATTAAAATATGATATTTTTAAATATGAAACACTTACCGGCGGACGCGGAGCATCGATGATTCTAATACGTCGTTATCAAGTGCCGCTATATTTGGACGACTTGTCGTGCGGTACGGTGACGAACATAGAGACTTACTGGATGCGTTAACATCGATTATTATTTATTTACTAGCTTATCGGACAGAATTGTTCTGTCAAAAATTAATAGTATTTTTTTTATTTTTCTTTAAATATTAAAACCTTCCGTGTGCTTTAAGGAACACACAAAAAAATAAACAACCCGAATTGGTCAAGCCATTTTCAAGTTATGCGCTTAGTTACATTCATTTTTATTTATATTTGTTGTATGGGAAGCCAGTACAAAAAACAATGTCTATATCTGTCTTAAAAATATATTAAATATCACATTCACATCACGTTTGCGGTATCAGTACCTATTGACTATTTAAATAGAGCAGTTTGTAGAATTTTCACCACATTTCTCCAAAAATAAATAAATAATAATATATGCTGCAATACCAATGTGTTGAGATAATTTCTTTTCCAAGACTACGTCTACGTCATGTTACAGTTCTTATGTTTACTTGATTGTATTTAATAATCTAATATAATATCTTTATATTGATTATTATAAGAAGAAAATGTATGATAAAAATTACACAAACGCCCAAACCACGATTACATTTCGTCAAAATAATTAATCCTAATAACAATCATTACCTACTACGATTGCAGTCAAATTAACGACAAAAACAATTATTTTTATCTTTTGATGTAAGAGAATTACAGGTTATTTAAATCTCGTATTAAAAATACTTTTAATCTAAATTTTGACAGCTTAAATTATCATTTATTAACCCATAAGAAGAAGAAGATTATCTCTCTCTGGTTTTGCCTACTAGCCACAGACTTTTTTACATAATTTGTATGGAGCTTACGTCAAAAATATATCCTTTTAATCAAATTCAGAGATACATATAGTTATTAAAACATCGTTTCTTGTAGTCGGTAAACTTTGAAACCACTAAGCTTACTCATTATATCTTTATACACTATAATTACACATATCGGTCAGCCAGCTCAGCCTATTGCAGTCCACTGCTGGACATAGACCTCCCCAAGTTCACGCCAGATATCCCGATTTTCCGCAATCCTCATCCAGTCTACACTGGCTATCTTACGTAGATTGGCCGTCTAGCATGCCGAAGGAGGGCGTTTGTCACGCAGTCTCCACTCCAGGACACGTTTACTCCAACGGCCATCGACCATATACTTAGTGGAAAAAGTTTAAAAAGTTTAGTCGAAAAGTAGACATAAACGTAGATACAATAGGTCGATTTTTGATATGATACTAAGAAATGTTTAGAATTTTCTAATGTGTGGGTAAAACAAAAATAAAACGTACAAATTAAAAATAGCGTGGTGTCGTCTCCTGTCAAAGATTTTCATTGTAATATGAAACTTTGAATAGTTACGGGTTTCTGTAAAGTTCTCACTATAGGGTACATCGTTCCATAGCTTAATTGGCTAGAGCACCGACACGGTCAGTCGGAGATGCAGGTTCGATCCCCGCTGGAACGGTCGATTTTTGATATGATCCAAAAAAATGTTTACATAGGTAAAGCTAAATGTGTATTTATCTATCAAGATATAAATGTCCCATCCAGATAATTTAAAGCTGTGGCTCGAGCACTGCGGCCGCGGGCATATTTATTTATTTTTACTGAAATAGACCGAACGGTCGTCGAGTGCGTTCGATTTTATAGAATGCCTGAGCAATTTCACTGGAATCCAACGCGTGTTTTACGTCTTAATGTAGTCGAAACTGTTACTCGCCGGTAACTTCTACCTTTAGTTGGAAAAACAAGATACGACTCGCTTTATTATCGTGAGCAAGAGTACGAGATAATTAAGATGTACCAGTGTGATCCAGTCGTCTTGCTATGTTTTGTAATTTTAAAAAGAACTGACGATTTTAATGATCTTTGATTAATGGTTTTTAGTAAATTTACTTCATTATATAAATTCAATTTAAACAGAAACGGTTAAAGCGTGTTAAATAGGAAAAACGGTCTTCCAAATCCAATAGAAATATGTATATAACACTTTTTTTTTAAATATTGTTTTGATATTGACAGATCAATAAGTTAGACGGACCTAAATAGCTACACAATCAATAAAAGAACTCTTTCACAATGTGCGATTTAAATTAGAATAAATTCTAATAAAATATTAATAAAAAAATTCAAGTTTCATCTTTTGATAACTTAATCTGTTACATTCAAGATAAAACAAATACTGCAGTACTTATAATATAGATCTATTAGAAATAGTCAATTAAGTACCTGACAATTTATTTACGTCATTTTATATTTAACGATAATATGTCATCAGAGGACGATGTTAACTTAATTTAGATCTCGTAGTTTAATTAAACTATGAGTCGATTGTATTGTTATAAATAAAATCAATTAAATTTTGACATATTTTCTACTTTATTCGTTCGTAGTTGCTGTGTAAATAATGAAAGTAATGAATAGTGTCTAAGAATAATTTTAATTTAACTACTGTCAAGTGTATGTGTAACTTACTATCATTGAATTCAAGTAATATTTATTGTCAATTTCAGCCTGTAACATCCCACTGCTGGGCACAGGCGTCTTTCTCCATGTAGGAGAAGGATTGGAATTTAACCGCTTATTTAACTGCTAGTTGATAGATATATCCTTACAACGAGTAATGATCGCTATCGGGTAATTAGAATAACAATCGGGACCTACAGCTTACCGTGCTCTGAGGCACGGTGGGGAGACCCACAAGGACAGACATTTAAACTGGAAAGACATAATATGGTGGAGAAGGAAGAACAATATTTGTATAATTGGTGAGGAAACTATTAACTATTATATTACTATTAATTATTAAAGTTTTATTTGTTTTTAAATCGACAAAAATATTTAGTTTATATATTCTAGCTGATATTAAAAACTAAGTTTCATGTCATTTTTAATCGACTTCAAAAATGAGGAGGGTACTCAAATTGACCGTATATATATATATATATAAGTATATCGTCGTTTATCTAAGTATGTTGGAAAGGAGATATCCCAAGTATAGTACCATGATAAGGAAAGCAGGATCTGATGATGGAATCCCAGAGAAAAAGAAGGGAAACCCTCGAAAATCGTAGTGACGACTAGTGCGTTTGTTAATTTTTTTCGTCTTCTTACGTTGTGTTACTTGTCAATGTAATTGAAGTTGTTTTTTTCGTTTGTGAGTACCTAAACACAATTATTGAATATGGATTGCGTCAACTGATGAATTTAAAGTTTTTTATTTATTCAGATTACCCATAAACATAACAAACATAACTTTTATTTTAAAATTAGAATAGTGAAAACCTATATTGTCAAATGCTAGTTAAGTTTCCTAATTTTATTAGCGTAAATTAGTGTTTCGTTAGAATTACTTAGGTTTAAAGAATTTATTTCCAATAAAACAAAACGTTCACTTATAATGAAATACAATCACTATACTATAAGGATGTAACAATTTTTACCTCTGGAGCGCCTAATCGAAATGTTTACAATTACATTGTATATACGTGTTCTTTTAATTTTTATTTAAAAATATTCATGCTATCCAAATCTCGAAGATGATTTGGTACATTATTATATAGCTGCCCCCCCTCAAACAATATTGTTTTCTTACCATACTTTGTACGTACACTAGCCAGCATTAATTTATTCTTATTTCTTAAATTATGTTTGGTTATTTTTTTATCAATTTTGATGTTGGAGTGTATTGAATTGCTGATAATGTTCCTGATCAGTATGCAGGTGTAATAGGTGTATAACTGTGTTATATTTAACAATTTTGTTTCTTGTTACAATTTATTGATTGATGTTAAATAGGGATAGCGAAATAGTACTGTGATAAATTTATTTTGAATTCTTTGTAGCGGCATTAAAATTTTCCTAGCGGCACATGTCCACACTTCTATTAAATATTCAATGTTAGATTTAACTAAGGTGTTATAAATTCTCGTTCATACTTTATTTGGAATGTAGTTTGATACCTTTCTCAATGCACCCAGTATAGGTATTGGTTCTAACATGTTCTATGTGTCCCTTCCAGGTCAACTTATCATCTATCCATAAGCCCAGATATTTTTCTTTTGCTGAGCATTGTATGATCTTAGTGTTAATTTTAAGGGGTGTAAAATTAAGTATATGTTTATTTTTTTGCACAAAAAATCATATAGGAAGTTTTATTTATATTTATTGTAAGCAAATTGTACTGTAACCACTCACTCAGTCTGTCAAGATCATTTTGAGCTTTGCTTATTAAGTCCTGAATAGAGCTGCCGTAATAAAAAAGACATGTGTCATCAGCGTATAGAGTTAGTTTTCCAGTTAGATTGATGTTAATAATATTGTTAACGTAAATTAAAAACATTAAGGGACCAACTTGTGGAATTCCGCATGTAACACTTTTCATAGAACTGGTAAAGTTATCTATTTTTACAACTTGCGAACTGTTTTGTAAGTATGACTCGAAGATTTTGAAAGCCCTGCTCGTGATACCAGTATTCAAATACCACTTGACAAAAGTAATCAATGTAACTGTATGTTTTATCAATATCCTTCCTCATACATATACATTCTAATAAATAAAAATTATACTCGACTAAGTATAAACAGACAAAAATATTATCGTTTATATATCTAGTACCGTGTACCTTATAGGCATCATAAGATAACTGTATTTTATGATGAAATAGGTCGCCTCAGCTTCCGCGCTAAATAAAGCCACCTAAAAGCTCGGCTCGACGGATTTACGGCGATTTAATTCGAGTAGATATATAGCCCATAGAGAACTTTACGGTTCTGGCTTTAGGATTTTGAACGGACTTACCTATAAATATATATCGGCTAGCCCGAGACTGGGTGTAATATATATATTTAATTATTAGAAAAAACTTTTTATTATATTGCCTATAGGACTAAGAACAGACGACCGTGTATGTGTGTGTGTGTTAGACATGTTTATTTATTTACTTATAATTATTTATAAGCTACCTGTGTTAGATTGAATCGAACATGTCCTATGAACAATGTTCATATATTTGAGTTTTTATTTCTTGATAAAAACTTTGACAACAATACGACCAAATGGAGATTACTACATTAAAATTTTCCTTATATTTTTATTGTACATATTAATTTAAAATTATGTCTCAATTATTAGTAATTACAAATTAATTTTCTCGTCTGGCAGCACTCGTCGTGACTCAGCTGATTAATAATCTGTCACTTTGTCACACGATAAGCTATTGTTTCATTTGCATGCCGCGCGACTATTAATGCGTTACCTCATTTACCTAACACTAGATATTACCTGTGGCTTTACTTGTAGTACCCGCTCGAATAAATATGTAAAAATAAAATATTTCATTTAAGTTTTTATATTGATAACTAGCGCCCTGGCTTCGCGCGTGTGTGAAAACTATCAGTGTTCCTCAACTATATTATGCATGTATTATACATATACACCTTCCTCTGGAGTCACTGTGTTAAAGAAAACCGCATCAAAATCCGTTGCATAGGTTTAAAGATCTTAGCATACAGACAGCGGAAAGCGACTTTATTTTATACTACGTAGTGATTACTATTCATCATCATTCATCATCATTTCAGCCTATCACAGTCATCTGCTGGACACAGGCCTCCACAAGTTCGTGCCAAAAATGGCGTAAACTCATGTGTTTTGCCCATAGTCACCACGCTGGGCAGGCGGGTTGGTGACCGCAGGGCTGGCTTTGTCGCACCGAAGACGCTGCTGCCCGTCTTCGGCCTGTATATTTCAAAACCAGCAGTTTGATGGTTATCCCGCCATCAGTCGGCTTTTAAGTTGCAAGGTGGTAGTGGAACTGTGTTATCCCTTAGTCGCCTCTTACGACACTCACCGGAAGAGAGGGGGTGGCTATATTCTTTACTAACTAATTATATTTTTACTATTAAGAGATAGAAAACAAAAATATCGAAAATATTTCTAAATTTCGTCATGTCTTTGCAACTTTTAATAGTTTACTGGAATAAGATAACAATCTACCTAGTGTTGTGAAGATATAATCTAAGCATTTCGTAGTGCTGTGACCTCGGCTAATTAAACTAGATCGGCTATGTAGGTACTATAACGATATCACAGAATGGAAGTTCTGGTATATCCATACCCTGGATTACAGTCCACAACGTTGAAGCAAATTACTGAGTGAAATAAGAAAGATCTGATTGATGTCTGCTATTGACATAATTTTTATCATTACTGATGACTGGTTCATCTCTGATATTACGATTTTATATTCTTTCAGCCACGGACACAACGATAGAAATCTTATAAAGATTCTAACCTTATCCACATATCTTTGTATCGTCTTTGTTTTATCATATCATTGGCGAAATAGTAAGTAAGTAATTTTTAATTTTGACTCTTTCGTGCCATTAAGCCAAACGAATGATTGAATTTCACACTGATCGTTAAATTAGTGTTTATTGTAAATGACAGCTTTGGACTAACCAGGCGTCTCATATCAAAGATTCTAATGGAATACCTACTTTGCATCTAAAACAAAAAAAAGATCATAGACAAGCAATATAGCTGCTCTTTAAAAATACAACAAACGGACATTGTCTTACACAGCTCACTATTAGATGGCCTTATTTGATTCTTAAAGCTGTGACATCAATATACCTCAAGGTAATATGAACCTTAGTTTTTTAATAACAGGGAATCAAATAGGAAAATAAGCACCAACGCGACATGAAAATGTCAATGCTACGACCTTTTTATTTTTTCATTGAGATGCAAATGAGATAATTTTACGTAATAAAATTTTCTGTTATTATTTTAACACGGGTTTCTATTTACATGTTCACCTTAACTAGGCATCGCTTGCAGTTTGACTTGTGTTATTTCTATAGTTTTCTTCTATAAGACTAAGATAATGTATGTTACAACCTACACATCATATATGACGTAAAACGTAAAACAATCTTCCTGAGTCGTTCTACTAACCTCTCAGTTTAAGGCTTAAAAAACTTAGCTTACTCTACAGACGTTGAATGACGAATGATGAAATGAAGTATAAAAAATGGTTACATTTACTGAATTTTTAAATTTTCTGCGTTTGTATTAACTAAACCTGCTCTTACTTCTCATTCAGCAATATATTTAGCAATTCATTTTTGTTGATGAATGGTATGGTATGGTGTAAGTATTTTGCTTAAATTATAAAGTTGATTATAATTTAAATATTGCTACGTATAAACACTTATATATAAGAGATGAGGAAAATGAGACTCTTAATAAATATAACAACATAACATGTATATATTTGTATCGAATTTCTTCCTATAATTTAGTTAAATTGCTTCTTTGATAAATTTTGACATATTTTTTTTTAATATTCAACATTATAATTTGTGATTAAAATCCGACTCTAATGTCCGCCCCTCGCCGAGACATAGGTAAGAATGATGTGAAATATATCTTTTTACAAAAATGTATTTATGTTATCATTAATAGAAATTAGTCTCTATTTAAATTGAAAATAAGGTTTAAATCATATTCATATGTACTTAGACAATATTTCATAAAATATGTTTTCGCCGCCCGCCTATTTGGGACCGAAAATTAGTGCCTTCGTGTAGATGTCACGATGTTAGTAAGTAGTTATAAATTTTATTATAGAAAAAACTTTTTTTTTATAATTCATACTGAGCAAAATTACTGGAATAATGATTTCATTGTTTAAACGGATGATACTAGATGGCGCTAGGAGCGTGTGCAATGAAATAATTTGTGGTTTTAATTAATAATTATGTGGTAAATACAAACGTATACTTAAAAAGCACACATTTTTAACAGTTTCTAAACAATATAATTTTTACAAATTTTTGATATCATGTAAAATACGCTAAATTGTTATAAAACGTAACTTTCATCTGCATTTTCTTATAATTATGTATCTACATTAATAATTAAAAGAGTTAATATCCTCTTAAAAATTAAAAAAAAGCATGCCTTTATTTCCATTTCAACGTTTATAGACACGGCAACACTAATTGTTGGTTCATTTTTTTAAAGCTGAGGACGAATGGAGTCAGGTCGCCGTCAATTTAATTTAGGGTCCAGACGAAAATAAAAAAGTCGACCGAACTCATAAGCAATGTCCCGCCCTGCAACGGTTCAGAGAATCTATTTAAAATTCGCTTCTTAATTATTATTACTTTTTTATTTGAATATTTCCTTCTCTATACTTGAATTTTGTCTGTTGATTCGAATTTAGGCGGAAATGATGATTTTGAAAATTTAGTTTTTATTTGTACTAAAATAATAAATTAGCAAAAAGTTACGTATTAATAATAATTGCTCAATCATTCAAATTATTCAATAATATAATTTAACTAATACAAGCTAAGTTACATTTATTACTATAGAAAAAACAAAAAAAAAAAATAGGAATAACAGTTGTTGCAAGTTAAGACATTCGGAAAGCAACGTTGAAACTAAATTCAAAAACAATTCAAATATGGTCCCGTCACCGGAAACTACGTCACGTCGGGCGGTTTGTTTTTGAAATTCGAACGTCTCGCGATTAGTGTTTACAGCGGAAGGCACGCACTTGGCGCCAAAACTCTGTCGCCATGTTGTGTGGACAATGTTGCCCGACTCGAAATAGACTTTGGAGAAACTGAAAATTTTCATATTGAAAATAATTATTTCTGCATATTACCTTGTTACAACCTACCAGATTGTAACAAAATATCACGATATATGAAAAACATAATTTTTAGAATCGTTTTAGCTGTAGTTCCGAAACAATTTTTGAAGTATTGATGAATATGAGATATGTAGCCTGATTTATCTATATATTAATACGGGAAGCAAAAACTTTGTACCCCTTTTTACTTAAATTGCGCGGACGGAGCAGTATAAATTTCGCACACTTATAGTTTAATTAGAGAAGGAGTGCAGAAGCCTAATATTTTTTTTAAATTATGCATAAAAAATACATGGAATCAATTTAAAAAACGTTACACACACTATCATGTATTTGACACACACACACATATCTCTTTTGTTGATTGTCAAAGTCTTTAGTC
The DNA here is from genome assembly GCF_905220565.1 of Melitaea cinxia. Classification (NCBI taxonomy): domain Eukaryota; kingdom Metazoa; phylum Arthropoda; class Insecta; order Lepidoptera; family Nymphalidae; genus Melitaea; species Melitaea cinxia. Next base: position 11,948,728 of record NC_059406.1, read on the forward strand.
AAATTGAAAAATTAAAAAAAGGTTCTTTATTTTCATATTTTTTTTAGGTTTCTTTAATTTAAATTTTTAATTATGGTCGAATTGAATTTCGAGCTCTAGGCGACCACTAGTATTAAATAGTTACAACAATATACAGAAAATTAAAATTTGTGCTGTGTGGCTACGGCACTAAAGAATTTAGCCACCCCCTCTCTTCTCGTGGGTGTCGTAAGAGGCGACTAAGGGATAACAAGGTTCCACAACCATCTTGAAACTTAAGAAGCCGACCGATGGCGGGATAACCATCCAACTGCTGGCTTTGAAATACACAGGCCGAAGACGGGCAGCAACGTCTTCGGTGCGACAAAGCCAGTACTGCGGTCACCAACCCGCCTGCCCAGCGTGGTGACTATGGGCAAAACACATGAGTTCACGTTATTTTTGGCGCAAACTTGTGGAGGCCTGTGTCCAGCAGTGGACTGTATAGGCTGTAATGATGACAGAAAATTAGATACAATAATCGAAGGTTACGGTATATAAAATTAATGTTTAAAATCAGATAATCGTAAAAGTTTATAAATAACAAATCTGTAAAACAACGTCAATACTCGATAGTTAATTTTCGAAATGTTCATTATATAGTGCATGAATTGAAAAGTATACAGTCGTCCTTATTCTTTTTTTTTTATACATATAAGTATTAATATTGATTGTCATTATTCAATTTTATGAAAATAACAAAACTATTATTGAAATGACGGCATTTCGAGACCTTAAGGTAAGAATTAATTTATTAATTGACATCTTGTTATTAAGGAAAAGTTAATTCCGTTGCAATTAAAAATACTTAATAGTAGAAATCTCACAAGGTATATTTTTATATTTTTGTTTTCTACGCAAATATTATGGTAAACATATATTATTAATTAACATTTTATCGAAAAATTCTTCTAATCATATAAACAACTTATCAACAAATACAACTATAATTAAAAATTATGAACGATTCAAAAACGCTTTAAACATATAAAGCGTTAATATGTACGATTTTATTTTTGTGTTACCCACACATTAGGAATTCTAAACATTTTTGAATATCATATCAAAAATTGACCGCTCCAGCGGGATTCGAACTCGCGTCTCCGACTGACCGTGTCGGCGCTCTAGCCAATTAAGCTATGGAACGATGTACCCGCCCGAGCGAAACTTTTGATATGATGATTTTATTTTTCGGTTTAAGCGAACCGTGGCGCCGTCTATAATGAGTTCTTTACAGAGACCCGTAACTATTCAAAGTTTCATATTACAATGAAAATCTTTGACAGGAGACGACACCATGCTATTTTTAATATGTACGATTTTATTTTTGTGTTACCCACACATTAGGAATTCTAAACATTTTTGAATATCATATCAAAAATTGACCGCTCCAGCGAATATAAAGCGTTTTTTAAATTTGGTCTTAAAATCTTTATTGCGAAAGATTATGAATAGTAACTATAATTGAAAATTGGCACACTTAAATTGTTGTCGCTTAGAGAGCAAAGGCTTAGACGAAGAGAAGGGTTGCCAAGGAAAGATAAAACAGAAGAGGGTTGTTATCACATCAAAAATAACAGCAGAAATGTATGCTCGAAAATCAAGTGATAATATTATAATGATAAAAAAAGATCTCATTCACAGTATTTTCCTGACCTATCCAATCGCTCTTGATAGCATTAAACGTGCACTTGCGCAACATTATTTGCATATAATGCGGCAGATGTCGCGAACGATGTTGCTACGTAACAACTCATTGTTACCGCCAATTATGATGACAGCTATTAGCTGTAATAGAAAATATGGCCAAATACGAGTTGTATTTCGAGTTTGCTCAAAAATATAGTTACATTTTTAACAGTAAATAATGACAAAACCTCACAACCAATAGCCCTAGTAGGATTCACTCTTATGTCAAAAGATCGGAAAAATAGACAATAGACAAGCACTAACGTCCAGGCCACGACAAATATCTGTAAGGCCCTTACAAAAGTTTGCCATGAGAAGGGATCGAGCCCGCGACCGACAGCTCAGTCATTATTTTCATTATCATTAGTAGTCTGTTACGTCCGAAGGTTAATTATTATCGTCGTAACGTCGGCGTTAATGTTTAAGTGTCACCCGCCACCACGCATGTGTCCCACCATTGTTGCAAGAAACACGAATGTGCTAAGCGATGGATATGTTAACAAGTAACAAAACTTATTTATACGCGTAAACTACAATATTTTATTGCTTGATGCATTTTTTAAACATTTTTTATACTTATATGTAAAAGTAAAAAGTAAAAAAGATTGATTTGCTTAATTAAAAGAGATGGACACAGTAGGAAATTCCCTGCTCAAAATATGGAGCAGTCCGACTGGGGTAGTACCTCGACCTTTAAAGAGATCACAGCTAAATAATACTGTTTTCAAGCAGTATTGTGTTCCTGTTGGTGAGTAAGCTGACCAGAGCACCTGGGGGGATTGGGAATAGGGTAGGCAACGTACTTGAGATGCTTCTCGCCTTTCAGACGTCTATAAGCTACGGTAATCGCTTACCATCAGTTGAGCCGTGCGCTTGTTTGTCGACCGAGATATAAACTGCGTGTGATATTACTGTGAATGAAACTATCTAGCTAAGACGAATATTTCACTAAATTTGGATTGGTCGTCGTTTTTTAGATTAAAATAATCCATAGTTTGAAAAATAGAAACTTTCAGTACCTTCTAAATTATCTAGCCAAACTTGACAAATAGGTATAAGAACTCGCATGACTCTACCCTTAAGTAACATAATGTATTTAAGAAAAAAAATATTAACGTTGGTGAGAAAATTTAAATATTATTATCACCACATCCAAAATAACGACATCCATGTAAACGTCGAATCACAGAGACAACCAACAAATTAAGAGATTGAGTTCCCGCGGCTTGCATACAAATTGTTATATGAGACCGGCCATTGTTCCTCTTATCATCGACCTTATCAGACAAAATGAAGTTCCGTGTTTACTTCGCGCGGAATATTACAAATACGTTGGAGTGAGGTCACATAACATGCGTACTAGTGTTGCCAATAAAATATTTGAACTTTAGTCTTATCTAGATCTAGTTGACATATTTATAATCTGCCTGATACACATAAGTCGTTGAATATAATTTTGTTACAAAAACAGTATCGAAAAATGTTTCACAAATTGTATGGTTATCGTAGAATTTTTAGCACAAACTTTTATAGTAAATGGCTTCTGATGCAGGCAGGTAGGCAGGCAGCAAAGCAGGTCATCTGATGTGATGTAGTTGTTGAAGCTTTGGAGTTCAGATCATAAGTACTGTCACCTCCAGAAGGACCAAAAAAATGAGATCATAGGCGAAGGAATGTTCGTATTTGGCTCCCACACTGTGTTTATAGCACACACAGCGTCACACTAAAACATCCAAAGCCACTAACATAATACCCATTTTTTTTGTAGTCATGGTTTTAAATATGTCCATTATTTTTGAATTACCGTAACAATAACTTTATCAGAGTGACCTTAGCGTTCTTAATATCAATATGCATTTGTAATATTAAAAATACTGCGATTTAACAAATAAAAAAATGTCTACTAAAAGTTAAAAAATAAATTGGGTTTAAACCAAAAACAAATTCATAAATAAAATAATGTAATCATCATCAGCGCCTTACAATAACTACTATAAAAAACAATAATCAAAACACATAATGTTAGATACATAAGATAGCTAACTAAATAATTAAAAAATAATGTATATTTATTATATATTTATATTCAATTAACACCATGTTTAAAACAACAATTTAAAAATGTATTCTTTCTAATATATTTCTCATCTAAGTGAATTATGTAAATTCTATGAGAATAAATATCTTTGACCCTGAACTCAACTATCCATCTTTTTACCTTACTATATATTTAGTATGTTTATAAATAAATTTATTTATTTCAAATAAATTATTTAGCATTTTGCATTAAGTTGTGCATTAACTTTGTAACAGACGCAACTTTTGCATGTCTATAATTTGCGTACACCCAAATAAATACCAGTTTCTCGTCCTTAGCTTTCAGAACAGAGACAAAGCTTTGACTTGGAAAGGATTACCGAAAACCCGAATGTAATTAACTCGACGGCCTCTTAATTAGTCCCCATTGTAACATGACAAGAGAGCCGGCAATTTTAATACAACCACCAACCGATACACACTGCTGGTGCAAACGAATGATATAGCATTTTATTTTAAAATACTTTAATCGTCTAACTTCATACCATCAAAGGTTTTTCGTGAACATATCCTTGTCCTATATACTTATAATATATAGGAACCTATATATTGGCCATACAGGTGTTTGCGGTGGTCTGGGTTTTTGTGCAGTCCTAGTGGGTCTCCCCACCGTGCCTCGGAGAGCACGTTAAGCCGTCGGTCCCGGTTGTTATCATGTACACCTGATAGTGATCGTTACTCATAGTAGGGAATATATCCGCCAACCCGCATTGGAGCAGAATGATGGATTAAGCTCTGATCCTTCTCCTACACGGGGAAAGAAGCCTATGCCCAATAGTGGGATATTACAGGCTGAAGCGATATAGGAACCTCTTACGTAATTAAAATCTGATAAGCTTGTTATATATTATTATTATATACGTACGTAAGTGTACGTACAGATTTGTAGTGTTGTCAAAAGAAGAAAAATAACATCGAGATGTTAAGCGTTATGTTAGACGTCCATAGACAATTAAAGTATGGTTTAATATTAACTCCTCCAAATGTGTTTTTAGGTTTCGACTTTACATCACTTATACCTACTAGAAATAAATTGCTTAAAAGTTATACAAAAATAATATTAAAAAAAAACACTTCACATTCATGGATCCAGTAAGGATAATAAATATTTTACATCTGAGGTCAGGAACTACACACGTAACATAAAGTACGAAAAACACACCCAGACGACAAATATCCGTGCAGCCTACACTAATATTTGTCATTGACATGGGACATGACCGCTACTTTAAAGACCTTTTATTGTGACTACTGCGTTAACTAAACTTGTTATATTTTGGTAGTTGCAACTACTTTGGAGGACTACTTTGGATTGAGCTTAATTTTTCCTCTATATGGAGAAAGAGGCCTATGCCCAATAATAGTGGGATGTTAGAGGCTGAATAAGAACTACATTACGATTTTTGTTTGTGTTTTTGTTTATTTAAATAATTTTACTCAATCTCAATGCCCGCGTGTCTCGGTAATGTTTAAGCAACAAATCAAAAGACTTTGAAAACGTTTAACTAAATCATCGTTTCACGAAAATACACGGCTTAGATAATTACAGCCTCCTGGCTCGGGTTTCTTTCACGTATGCGTTCTTGGGAACTAATCAACACAAGCGAGAGAGAACGTGTGTTTATCTCGCTCTAGTCACAAAGCTCTTCTGAGTTAATTACGCTTAGTATTCGTTACAATAAAATTATAATATTTTTAATTTTCCATAATGATAAAACGAAATTCTTTCTACTTTCATACTTTTATTATGGATTGGATCAGGGAACTTGCAAGTTCAACAGAATGCGTTTTTGATATAGATAATATACTCTAAATAATATCACTCATCACTACAGCCTATTGCAGTCCACTGCTGGACATAGGCCTCCACAAGTTCACGTCAAAAATGGCGTGAACTCATGTGTGTTGCCCATTGTCACCACGCTGGGCAGGCGGGTTAGTGACCGCAGGGCTGGCTTTGTCGCACCGAAGACGCTGCTGCCCGTCTTCGGCCTGTGTATTTCAAAGCCAGCAGTTGGATGGTTATCCCGCCATCGGTCGGCTTCTTAAGTTCCAAGGTGGTTTTGGAACCTTGTTTTCCCTTAGTTGCCTCTTACGACACCCACGGGAAGAGAGGGGGTGGCTAAATTCTTTAGTGCCGTAGCCACACAGCACATATATAGTATATTAATTATATAAAACATATTAAATATCGTTACTTCACGAATACACTATAAAATAATTAACATTTTCAACGAGTCCATGCGTTGAATTGTTATTCCCTCAAATGTAGCAAGTCTTGTGACGTGCAAGTAATTAGTATTCAAGTCGCGATGCACTTAGCGATGACGCTGTGTCCTGAGTTTCTCACGATAAACATTCCTAACCCATTCTGGAATTAATAAAAATCCCTAAATATTTCAAAAAAAATATTTATCTTTCGCTTGTTTTATTATACCTATCTATATGTCTTGTTTACAGTAAGCTTTTACAAACTCAAGCCATTTTACAAATCGATTTCTAAGTCCGACAAATCCTCTAACGCTTATCGCTATCAAAATATTTTACCGTCGAAACTTTTGAGATCGTGTTGTGGCACATACATTTTTAATCTTCAGAAATTATTACAATATTAAAAATAATTATAATTTTAAAACATTTAGTAGTCTTAATAAAGTGAAGTGGTATTATTTGGCTATAAATACTTTTTATAGTATAACTTGTAGTTAGTGTATGAGACAAGCAACTATCACGTTCCATAAACATCTTAAACGAAAACGTGATATAAATTTTAGTTTGTGGTATTCTGTATAAAACAACGTTATCACTGTTGTAAGTAATTAAACCGTGTCCTAAGAGTTCAGCTTCAATCAGACGATACTAATTCTGGACTCGATTCGCGGTAATGATATCTCCTGTCGCGCTATTGCGTTGTACACATATCTGTGGGGTGAACTAGAAGTGGCATGTAAGTTGTTTCCAATAACTGCATCGAACTGGATAATTCTATTTTTTTTGTCGTTCAGTCTTTAAACAGATAAAAGACCAGTTATTAATATTAAAGAAAAAAACTTATAGTAAATAAAAATGAATATATTTATGAAAATAAAAACATGATGGTACAATGTTTGCTGGATCATGTTTATGATAAAACTTTAATAGGACTATTTTTGAACAAAGATATTTTGAAAAAACTGGAATGTATGTTAAACTGTTATGTTAAATTTAAAAAAGTATGAAAAAACTTCCATAGTAAGTAATTATAGTTTTGCTTATTCTCGTTTAAAGCAGATTTTTATAAATAAAAAATTGATCTTTTAATTGATCTATGCGTATGCCCTTCGCATGTACATCGAAGAGTACGTAAATCCTTCGTTCCTTTAATCTGTGGGTCCTAGTTTACTTAACACTTTCGATAATGATAGTTACTCTGTAGTTACGGCTGATTCATCCATTATTTTTATTCATTCACATTACTCGCTGTCATTTCCATTAAACTCCCTGTTCTCTATGATATCAGTACCTTGACATTGAGTTACTCACAGATAGCCGTCGCCTGAAGCCTTATAACTAACCACGAGGCGATAGCGCTCGCACGCACGCTTACTCCATACTCGATGTGACGAGAGTATCGACAGGCGTGACATCCCTATTTGCATCTTATTAGTGATAGCCGTTACGGTGATGTTGATGTCATTTCAGGTGCTTAATTAAAAATTATTTTGGCTTTCTTTTCGAGTCTTGCTCAAGACTTGTTGAATTTTGTTTTTCTGTATATTTTAAATTTTATGTAGCAATTTGATACTAAAAAAAAAGCTTCAGAAGTCTGATGATCAATTTGTATCCTTTATTTCAAGAACAGATACTACACATTTTATTAAATTTATTAAGCAGATGGTATAACCGAGTTCCAAATCGTAATGACACAGCATGAAATAATAAAAAACGTCGATCAATACTTGAAAATTGGTAACGAATCGATCCCGAGATTTCGAATTGATCCTCATTCGGCGTGTAATGTCCACCTGTCTGACATCTGGCCACAAATTACCGGATCGAGGGGACTGTATCACCATAGTGAATAAAAAACTGTGACCTGTTTGAAGTACTGCTGAAGCGCGCAATAAAAAATGTTTGTCTTTCGTTTGCTATTTTATTAAAAATTATGACAATGTTATTTTTCAATTCCTACCATTGCTTCACACTCTCTCTACATATGTATATGTATTAAATTATCTTGTTGAAATTTTCATTCGTCAACAAAGATATCTTTTATTTATCAATTCAAATTTAAATTAATTAATTGTTTAATTTAATAGGTTGACTTTGCTTATTATTGACATTAATTTTATTTAATCGGCTATGAATATTGTATATGTGTGTGTATTTTGATATAATTATCCTATGTTTATTTTTGTTTTTTTCTCTGTTTCTTTATTAATTATGTTTTCTATCCTGCTGTTTAATTGTATAGACTTTGTCTGAAATAAAATTATTATTATCGGTATTTTTTTTTCTCAGCCTTTGGCTGGTTTTTCTGAATTTACGGGTCAAAACCAAGTAAATGCAGCGTGTGGTGTGTTAAAATTATGTGTTGTGTGGGATTTCGTGTTCGTCAATTTGCAAGAACTTTCTTACGATTCGGCATGTATTTAAAATGGCGGCTTTTTGTAAGGTGATATAAAGAGTTTCGTTTAATTCTAGTAGTTTAAGACTATGTAACAGATGGTTTGGGATAACACCTGTCGTGGAAAGAGCTATTGGGATTATGTATACTTTATTTTGGTTCCAAATTCTAACTACTTCCTCCTTTAGTTCAGTATATTTGTTGATTTTTTCAGAAATTGTTTTTTGTAGGTTATGAGTGTTGGGAACAGCAATATCTATCAGATAGGTTATTTTATTTAATTTATCTTGGAACGTTATATCCGGTCTATTGTAGTGGATGGTTCTGTCTGTAAGTATTGCGCGATCAAAATAGAGCTTATGTGTGTCGTTTTCTAAGACTGTTTGTGGCTTATATTTGTAATAAGGTGTGTTTGTGTTCTGTATGAGTTTGTGTTTTAGTGCTAACTTTTGGTGAATTATGTTGACTACTTGGTTATGTCTATGTGTGTAATCTGTTTGTGTAAGTGTTGTACATGCCCCGGTAATGTGTTGGATGGTCTCTGGTTGAACGTGGCATTTGCGGCATTTATCGTTTGGTATTGAGGAGTCTTTGATTATGAATTTTCTGTAGTTTTTAGTGTTGACTATTTGATCCTGTATCGCTATTATAAATCCTTCGGTCTCTGGAAATAGGTTTCCTATTTTAAGCCATTTGTTTGAGGCTGCGGTGTTTATGTGGGGTTGTTCTAGATCGTGAGGATGGCGGCCGTGTAATACTTTTCGTTTCCAGCTATCTAGTTTTTGTGTTTGAAGATCGTTACTTTCGGTATTTAGAGAGCTTATGTCTTCGTGTAAGTTTAGTGGAGTATAGTTAACATCATTTTGAACTATGGCTTTATGTATTTCGCTAATCTGTGATTTTAAAAGAAAAAAAGCTTTTAAATTGCCGACTTGTTTTTGACAGAGATGATTCAAATCAATAAGGCCCCTTCCTCCATATTCTCTTTTGATAGTAAGTCTTTCTATTGCAGATTTTGGGTGTAGATTATTGTGTTTAGTGAGTGTGGTGCGTATCGTGCGCTCTATTTGTTCTATGTCTGTTTTTGTCCATTTTATTATACCAAATGACTATGTAAGAATTGGGATAGCGTATGTATTGATAGACTTAATGAGATGTTTGCCTGTTAGTTTAGTTTTACAAAGAGCATTAACTCGTTTTTTAAATTCTATTGTTAAAGTGTTTTTGATTTCTGTGTGATCTAATCCTTTAAGTTGTTTATATCCTAAGTATTTATACAAATCGGTGGGTTCCATGGCTGTAATTATATCGGTGTCATTAACTACATAATGGCCTGGCCGTATCTTGCCTCGTTTAATGTGAAGTGTTCTACATTTATCCAAACCAAATTCCATATTAATATCTTTGCTAAATTGTGCTGTAGTATCTATTAATTTTTGCATTTCCATTTCTGTTTTTCCATATAACTTAATATCATCCATATATATGAGATGAGAGACTATTGTATTTTGTTTATCGTATTTGAGGCAATATCCAGCCCGACAACCACGCAGCAAATATGACAGGGGGTTTAAGGCTAGGCAAAACCACAGAGGACTCAAGGAATCGCCTTGATAGATCCCCTTTCTAATGATTATTTCTCTAGTTCTGATGTTAGTTCGATTCGCGGTCAGGTAAAGTGTGGTTTTCCATCTGGACATAATATCACGTAAAAAGTTTATTATTTTCGGGTTTATTTTGTATATTTGTAATATTTTAATTAGCCAAGAATGTGGGATACTATCGAAAGCTTTTTTATAATCTATATATGTGCAATGTAGGTTTCTATTTTTTGAAGTCGCATGTTTGTGAATAGTAGAATCAATTATTAGCTGTTCCTTACATCCCATGTGGCCTCGCCTGCATCCTTTTTGTTCTTCCGCTATTATATTATATTGTTCAACATGTTTATTGATTTTTGTTGTTATTGCTGATGTTAAGATTTTGTATATAGTTGGTAGGCATGTAATAGGTCGGTATTGTGAAGGTTGTGGAGAAATCTGTGATTTAGGCAGCATATAGGTTATTCCAGTGGCAATGAAATCTGGAATTTTTTGTTTACCAATAATGATATCTGTAAAATTTTTAGCAATGATCTTATGTAAAGAAAATAATTTTTTGAACCAAAAGTTATGAATTTTATCTATTCCTGGTGATTTCCAGTTATGTAATCTAGCTGTAATGTTATTTATTTCTGTCTCAGTTATTTCTGTGAATTCCATTTCTTCAATTGAATTCCATTTATTTTCTTCTTCGGTTATCCAATCGGCTTTATCATTGTGATGTACTTGTTGTTCCCAGATGCCTGACCAAAAAGTTTCCAGTTGTTTTTGTGTGGGCATAATAGGACTGTTTACTGTATCTGTGTCTATTTTTGGTTTGTGTAAGTTTCTGTAGAAAGTTTTTTCATTTGTGCTAAACATTGTGTTATAGTTTTTCCTTTGCTGTGCCTTTTTGTATCTTTTAAGTCTATGAACTTTTAGTGCTAACTTTTGTTTTAAAGTGTCTAAGAACTCTTCCGGTTTTGTATTCCTATTTTCGTGTTTAGTGTGTGTGTTTCTTGTTTCAAATATTCTTTTGACATGCTTAATGATTTTACGGGATCTATTGTTATTTATGTACTGTGTGACTCGCCCACAGTCTGTTCTGAGTTTTTCTATGTCCTTTTCTAATCTTATTTGCCATGGTGGTTTATTACAGTCTTTGGGCCTTGTGCTTCTAATATTTTCTGTGACCTTATAGTTAAGTTCTTCGGAGATAACTAAGGCTACGCAATACACTATTGTATGTATGTCGGTTAGTTTTGTGTCGTCGGAAATAAATTGGAACAGAATATCTTGATTAAACATTATTATCGGTATTATTATTATTATTATTAAATACATTGTTTTAAAACTTGTAGTGAAAGTGGATTCAATATCAAGTTATTTGTTATCTTAATTAATTAATTAAATTTAATACCCGCTGGAACGGTCGATTTCTAATATGATACTAAAAATTATTTAGGATTGTGTGGGTAATACAAAAATTAATAGTACGAATTAATTACTTTTAGTTTTATGTAATAGAAAAGAACATCCCCATTTTTTTTGGACATTCTGATTTTAAATAATTACATACATAATTACCAATACAGAAACACTACTATTACCAAATAATAAAAACTTATTTAACGAAGTGAAAATAATATACTGCTATGGATGCTTTTTTTGGATTTGTTTTAATTATGAGTACACAGTAACACAAAGCATATTTTCTTCTTAAATAAACACTTGTCAATTGGCACTCAAATAAAAAAAATAGAAAAAATATCCGTAATATACACACTCGGCAGTCTGATCCTATATGGAGCAACTTAATACTTGTGTTATGTATAGGTAACAGCCGGCTGGTATAGATTTTTTTTTCAATAAATATACAATAAAAAAAGATACATATAAAAATAATAAAAATAAAGCACCCAGACTGCGCCAACGAGATAGTTAATTACCGAATTATTTTATGACTACAGCATTTATTTATTCTTTATGACATTACAGCATATTTTAACTGTGACCATGTGATGAGAAAATTGTCAGTGTACGGTTAAAAAAAGGTTCTATAACAAGACGGTTAAAAACCTCGTGTACACGGATCCTCCGTGTCTTTTCCATTCGAAGTGACATTGACGGAATCAGTCGTGCCGTTACAACAGTGCTAATGTTGTAAACTATTAATTTAAATCAATGAGTGAATGAAAACTGTGTACTACTGCGTTTGAGCGTCAGAATCGATTAAAGTTTATTTGAACAATGAATGTTAAAAGATTTTTCATACAATAGGAATTTAAAACACATAAAATTAAATAAAACGCAGTAATTGTTTACATTCTTAATGCCAATGTCAAATGCGATTGTCTGTCGCCTGTCAAAGAAATGTCAATAAGCGAGTTATTGTTTGTTTTAAATATTGAGCAAAATTTGATTTTTTGCTGATTTTTATATTTTTACATAACCATATAAATGAACTACCTGTTTTCCGTGGCATTGTTTGAGCAGAATAATTAAGGTAAGTTTTAAAGGTTTTCAAAAACTGAGGTGGGTACCTACTTACCTAACTGTAGAAAAAGCTAAAAAAAATAATTCTTTTCTAATCTAATCTAATAATTCAATCTAATCTAATCTAATAATCCGTGAGTTATCTTAAATAAGGGAAGTGGGAGGAGAGGAGGAAGATCTTACACACTTTGGTCCAAAAATTAACCTATTATGTTGCAAAAATATCAGTAAAAATATGTCTAATTTCAAATAAATCTGTGTATGTATGTATGTATATTTATAGAGTTTTTTCACATTATTTTCTAAAAGATGAAACTGTACACCAACACCTTCAAGATATCATCTCCTTTACCCTAAGGTTGCCTGGAGAAGATTACTTTTAGCAATAAGACCGCCTTTTGTACATTTTTTCTAATTATTGTTAATGCTGCTTATTTATTTTATATATTTGCTTGGTGTACAATAAAGTGTTATTAATATTATATTTATTATACATAAATAAATTCGTCAACAAGTCGAATAAATTTATTACATTTATAATTAGTAGTAATCCACAAAAAATAATATAAGATAATAAAAAAGTAAATTATAAATTACTTGAAAAAGCCGCGAAATAAACAATGAATATAAAGACAGTACCACAAAAGACAAAAGCCTTAACGCCCAACTGAATAAATGCCAACCCATTTACAAGAGTGTAAGATATGACGTGATATAGATCACTCACTCCGTAATAAATAAATAAATAACATAAGAAAAATTACACCGTAAAGCGAATGTAACCGGAGGCGCTTCGTCGCGCTAGCGCTGTGTGGACGTGCCTTTAGTCTATTTTTATTTTTTTATTATAATTTGATTAAAACCAACTAATATATATTTTAATAGGATAACAATTTATGAATAAGAATTAAGGAATATTAGTAGACATATTGTTCAGTAATAAAACCAAAAGTAAATAAATGAGAATATTCTCTATATTTTTTTATTTATTTACTTTTGAAACATCCTACTAATTTTTTTTTGCGCGTGTCTCCGTCTTCTAAAATCATTATTTAGTTCTAAGACTCAACTATAGTTTTATTTATCTGATACCGAAACTTGTGAGCCCTATTTGTACACAGACTTTGGTACAGTAAATGTTGTATGCAGCTGTACAGACAAATTATGCTGATTTATATGTAAAACTGTGTAATTTCTTATACTGACTGATTCCTATACTACTTGTTTTTGTGATATTATGTCGAAGATGTCTGTGTTGTAAATAAAATTATATGTATCATAAAGATTCCAGATGATTTTATGAATTGTCTTCTAAATGTTTTTTTTTTTTTTTTTTTATATCACTACGTCGGCAAACAAGCGTACGGCTCACCTGATGGTAAGCGATTACCGTAGCTTATAGACACCTGCAACACCAGAAGCATCGCAAGCGCGTTCCCGACCCAATCCCCAATCCCCTCAGGAGCTCTGGTCACCTTACTCACCAACAGGAACACAATACTGCTTGAAAACAGTATTATTTTGCTGTGATCTTCTGTAAGGTCGAGGTACTACCCCAGTCGGGCTGTTCCATATTTTGAGCAGGAAATTCCTGCTGTGCCCTACCTCAGTTGTTTTACGTGAAGTTCAATGTATTTATCTTCACAATTGTATTTTATTGAAATCCTTTTTAGAATTTTAAAATGTAATTTAATTATATATTATTTGTGGTCATAATTTAATTTTTGAGTTTTGGAATAAATCTAAGTCCGAAACAAAATGTATATTAAACTAAAATAACTGTTCATATATTATTTTAATCGTGATTATCTATTACTGTGAACAACGAACATCAGTACAAAAACTTGAAATAATATAATATTGAATAAGGTTTCAATACAGTAAATATAATTATTTTCAACCGAGTTTAAAATAAGATAATTCGCTTGTACTTTTTCTTGGCACGGAAGCTAAATTTCCTTTCTTTGTTCCATTTATGAAATTATGAACGCTATTTTTAATTTTTAAATATTTTTTGAACATATTAACATAGATAATATTCCTAGATGAAAAAGAAGAAATTCTACTAATAATAAATATAAATAGAGTAACATTTATTTATATTCTTTGGTCTTATCCACCGAAGGCCGGCCGCGAGGGAGCGACAGGGAAGGATGATTTAGAAACCCCTCGGGAGGAGCGACGCGACCCGATATTAATATTGTGACTAACGCAGTATCTGGACACAATTAGATGAAGCTGTGATGTGATCATTATAAACAACTATGCATAGGTTTTACTTTCATTATCCTATTTTCACATAATTAAATTTGGTACTAATATCTAATCTAAACTCTACTAAATCTTTAATATAAGTTGGGGTTTGTTTTAGTTAGCTTTTATTATAAAAAAAAAATCACCGATCCGATCGAACACCCAAGATTTCAAGGTTTCATTAATGGTACCTTTATAATGAATGCTTGCAGGCGTGTTTGCTTTTATAAAAATATAAATTATAGTAAAAAAAAAAAACTAAAAAACCACGCTTTTATACTTAATCGAACTAAAAAGTAGAAAATAATTTTTAATTACAAAGAGTTTATATTACAGTACTAGAAGATCGAACAATCAATCATTATTAATTACTTCAAAATAAAATTAGGTATAATAAAATTTAAGCTTAATAGCTTAGAGAATAATCCAATTCAGAGTAAAAAACGTGGGGTGCATTTTACTATATTTTCATAACTTTTTACTATGTTTTTATAACTCTCCGCATATAGATGAGAACTTGCAAGTAGAATAATTGTTACATTTAATATATCAAGCACAGTAGTACTACAAGGCAATATTTAAAAAATATTTATATATTGTTATTATTTATTTTTAATTTAATTTACTCTATTTTCGGTTTAATCTAAAAATTTAGCAAATACAATACAATTCGATCACTCCTTTCCCAACGTTTTGGTATCTGTCGCCTTGCACCTCGAGGTAAATTGGTACCGAAAATTCGAAATTCAAATTCGTTCCCATGTGGGCCCCGGGGCGTCACATTTAACGTTGTAATTGCTCCTCAATGATTTGATACTGGTAGGTACTGGTAGGTACTGGTATTAGTACCGGTTAATGTGCCCCTTTGATCTCATTCTTGATTGGTAACTGTTAAGGTAATTTTGTGTCCTGTATTACTGGTTGTGACGTGGGGTAGGTCGGGAATTATGATTTATATACTGCTGACGATGTATCTATCTTTCAAGGCATCATATTTGGTTATTACTGTAGGTACTTGTTAATAAAACACAAGGAACACAATTCGGTACAATTAATGTCTTCATTCAGTAGAGAATTTCGATACTTTCAACTTCTTAGCATTTCCTGAAGTATCTAAATCTGAAACATTTCTCTGTATCAAAAGTTAAGCAGTATTTACAATACCGTATGTATGTAGTTAGTGTAAGTGATACACGTAACAATAATAACTAGTGGTCGCCCAGTTCTCGAAATTCGGCCATAAAATAATAAAATCTAAAATAATAAACAAAAGAGTATAAATACGTGTGTAAGTCAAATACATCGTAGTTTGTGTAATGCTTTTTTTTATTAATTTAATGTATTTTATGCATAGTTAAAAAAAAATTTGCATTCTGCACTCGTTCTCTATATAAACAATAAGTGTGCGAAATTTAAAACGCAATTGTCCGCGCAATTTTTGTAAAAAGTTTTTGTAACACGTATTAATATATGTTGGTATATAGATAAAACGACTTCAGTTACATTGATAAGTATAGTAGGTACAATACTTATTAGGAACTACTTAAAGACTACTCGTCAGATTTCGCTCATTTTTACTAGAAGCGCAGGACAGACTTACTAGCTTTAAAATAAAATCGGTACATCCAGTAAAAAAATTAATTTGACTAGCCCGTTGGCTCAGTTTGTAGTGGCCCTGCTTTCTGCTCCGCGGGTTGTGGGTTCGACTCAGCCTGAGTCAGTGTGTAATATTTGTATTTATATATTTATACTCGTAACTATGTGTGCGTCGCTACAATTTTTTATTTTTTTATTTATTTTTTGGTCGTACCAACTCAGAAACCTTTTTTGGGCTCATGCTCAACACTTTGCTGAAGATCGTGACATGATCAAATGCATAGTTTACGATTCTATAAAGGACATACAGACAAACATTAATTTATATGTATATTAATATGAATTATTTCAATGCATATTTATAAAAAAAAAATTAGCTGTACCAGTCTGCTGTTCCCTATAACAAGCATTAAGTTACTAACCTTAGGAACGGATGACTGTGTGTGAAAGTAAAAAAAGAAAAGAAATTATGAGATAAGACAAATAAAAGTCGTGTCAAATTGAGAGCCTCCTCTTTTCTTTTGAAGTCGGCTTAAAACAATTAAAAACTCAAAATCAAAATTTTGTAATTACACATACCTAAAATATTCCAAAATATTTTCTTGAACAAAATTACAATAATTTGATCATATTTATAATAATTTTGAACGAAATCATTTAAAGTACTAATTATATGCTAATTTTATTTCAGTAATAGTATCCGGAGGCCATGACACTCATAATGATATATTGTACATCATCCATAGTATGTTAAGCGACGGATTTAAATAGACACTTAAGTGCGACAATTTTCAAAGAATTTCGGTGACTAAACTATGTGGGCTGTTAATTTCTTATAGAATAAATTGGTGTTTTTAAATTTTTTATTTCACTAAGTTGTATGATAGTTTTAAGAATGTTAATATTTTTTTATTCAGTTGTCTTAAAATATAAAGAGTTTTTGTCCATTGCACATTAAGAAAATATGTCTGAGTGTCGTTTTCATTTTTAGAAATATAAAAGTAATTAAATTTTATTCAAACTGTGTTTGTCATCTATAGTGTTAATGAAAGATTTAGGGAAATGATATCTTTTATCTCTCTTCAATGTATGTGGGTAGCTTCAGGTTGCTATTCTCTACTTTTGAAGTTCAAAACAGTAGCGCGACACCCCTTCACTCCTGGGTATGTCACCAATCAATTTGGATTTTTTTAATGCATAATAATTTTTATTTTTTATTTTAACTAATATTATTAACAATACACTAAAATAGTTTTGCCACCTTTCTATCCATAGAGAGTTACAGCTACTAAAGACACTATGTTACCTAAATACAATGAATAGAAATTATAAAATAAAGAACTCTTAATTAATAAAACTCGTAACATCGTATGGCAGACGATTCTCCGCATAAGTCGGCAGCTGTGAAAGCAGACCGTTATGAAGGTTGTAAGTAATCTCTACTTATACTATGTTGAGAATACATAAATAAAAATAATATAAATTATTTAGGCTAATGATATCGTCATATATCAGACGGCCCAGTGTCAGCAAGCGCTTTATTGTAGTTCCTCCGAAGTGGACCGTAGATGCCACTGACGTTGACTTGTAAATATAATAGTAAATCAAGTCACTTAAAGGTACATCTCGTTTTCGCTTCAGCTCGTAATATCCCACTACTGGGCATAGGCCTCTTTCCCCACCTAGGAGAAGGATCAGAGCTTAATCCACCACGCTGCTCCAATGCGAGTTGGCGGATATATTCCCTACTATGAGTAACGATTGCTATCAGGTGTACATGATAACAACCGGGACCGACGGCTTAACGTGCTCTCCGAGGCACAGTGGGGTGACCCACAAGGACTGCACAAACACCCAGACCACGGTAAACACCGTCTCTCGTTTTAGGGGATAAAAAATATTAAATCTATATATATAAATATTAAATATATATTAATCTATATGTGGAAACTTTTAATTGGCCTTTATGTACCTACTTGTATATTTAAATCCATGTAATTTAGCTCTAAGTTTTCCTGTAAAATAAATAAATAAATAAATAAACATTTTAGGGATAGCCCACTCTTGAAATGTTCGTATATATAAGTTCTTTCAATGTTCGAGACACACCGCTATCATTAATCACATAAAGCGTGAAAACTAGTAAGTATACAATACTGCCATATAAGTACGCAAATATTGTTGATCTGTGCAGTACTGACTTGAGCTGAACAAAAAAAACACAAAAGTCACGTAAACGTCCCGTAGATATGCTATATGTAGAGAAGGATTTGAATTTAATCTACCACACTCTTCTACTAAGGGATAGCGGACAATGACAAGAAATCTAAGATACGCTGGTGAGACCGAAAAAGGTCGAAAACCAGAAAGAAACATTTATATAAACACAAATATCTTTTCCAAGCGTAATGAATAATTTAGTAATTTCAGCATTAATGAGGCCTATCAAAATCAAAAATTCCAATTAATAAACTTTAAAAGCACTTTTGCGTCATTTTATAAATTTAAATTTTATTATATTTACAAGTTATTTTAGTTTGTGTGAAGCTACCACAAACAGAATCTATACTACGACAAGATTTTCATGTTTAGAGAATTTAATGTTTTTTCGACACTTCGATTTTAGAACAATATAAAACGAAGGAGCTAATTGAAAACCGTAACGGGGAAAGGTCCCTCCTTATTTCATTTAAAAACATGCCTATTATTTCCCGGGGGAGAAGGAAGGTCGCGAATTTCATAATTTAATATTTACCGGTCGCAGGATATTGGATAATTAGATAGGGACGTGATTTGGTGCGCGGAGGTTAAATTAATATCAATGTTCCTTGTTCTATACTAGTAGTGATGGGATGGAATTGGACGACAACTCGCGTTGGAAGATTTTTTTAATCCATTTTTTTTTATTTTTTTTATTGTAACGTTGAGTTAGGAAAGAATGATAGGGAAGCGAGAAAGAGAGATAGAAAGGGAAAGAAAGAGATAGCTATATTTTCTTTCGTTTTATATGTGATGTGATTCTTATTAATTTTGTCATTAATAGCTAGGTTTTTGTTCCTTAAATACAATATTCTTAGATAAGTTGTACCGTTTGGGTAAATAAGTACTTATACGAAGTTATTTTGATATTTAAATTGACAAATTACTTTTCATCTAACAAACAAAACTAATATTAATATCGTATTTTAAAAATCTAGCAGATATATCGATATCGACAATAGCCATCCCTCAGAAGATTAAGTAAGAAAATCAAGACAAATGGTAAAGCGTCGCACGGAGCCGGGGTTCGATACGGGACATGACAAACAATGTATGACACACATAACTTGTAACATCCCTTCATAATTTAGTCATGGATGGGGGAGTTGTGACCGATATATGACAGATAACTTGCATTAATATGTACTTAATCATTATTAATTTAAGTAATTACTTACTAGCACTGAGGTGGGCTACAGGTAATATCCTGCTCAAAATTTGGAGCTGCCCGACTGGGGAAGTATCTCGATTTTACAGAAGATCAGAGTTAAATAATACTGCTTTCAGGCAGCGCTGTGTTCCTGGGGTGAGAAAGGTGACCAGAGCTTCTGTGGGAATTCAGGGTAGGGTCAGCAGCGCGCTAGCGATGTTGTTGCAAGCGTCAATAGGTTACAGTAATTGTTTACCATCAGATTAGCCGTACGCTTTTTAGTCGATCGATTGTATAAAAAAAAAACTTACTAGCAAAGTTCATCTTTATTGATTTGTGAACGAAGCTTTCAAAAACCTTGGTACAATTTAAGTAGAACGATTACGAGTTAGGACTTTTTAACCGACTTTAAAAAAAGGAGTTTGACATTCTTCTTCTTCAGGTTAAAATGGCGTTCAATAGTGCCAAATGAGCACAGATGATTTCGCCAATGTCACTTAGAATATACCGATTTTGATCATTATTTTAGTATTTGGAAGCCGGTGCTTGTCATGTGATCGCATTCAAATTTGAGCTACGACTCTCGACGTTCGACGTACGTTGAATACGACGATCTCTAACGAGTAGGTTTTCAATTACTCCTATTAATGCGTTTTTAAATCGTTTTTTTTTTTTGTTTGAAAACAAACGTAATCATTACTAGATAGTTACTATTTGTACCATATTCAGTACATTTCTCCTAACTTGTTACCGTTGTGTGGAATCTTCTGTTAAACCTGTCACATTAATTTTGTTTTAAATTTTAGAAAATAAGAAATTTGCATGTTTTGTGTGCACCCGGGCTGCAACCCAGACACAGTGAGACAATATTTGTTGACAGAGAACAATTGAATTACACGAGTAAATTTATTCTTGGGTAAATAAATAAGCTTCGATTAGGATAATAACTGCTCAGTAATTGAAAGGCGTATTCAACATACTTGGAGCTAATACTTGAATTTAAAAGAAATTTTCGAAAGCAATATGCCAGTCGAACTTAAAACTGAAGTCAGCTCTGTCTTATACCATGTCTAACGTTTGCCTGCCAGACTTGAAAATACACAATCAGAACAAAAAGAAAAATTAAACTTGTAACCGTGACCTAGAAGGCAAGACTAAAGATCAGAAAAATTGACAAAATAAGACACACTAAGAAAAGATGCATAACATGTTCTAAAGCAAAAATGGAAACGGACGGGAATGTAGCAAGACTGTCAGATGAGCTTTGGACTATAAAGGTGACTCGGTGGAGAGGCCAAAGTGGCAAATGACATAGAGGAAGACCACACACCAGATGAACTGACGATATCACAAAAGAAGCTGGCTCAGGATGATTGCAAACAGCTCAGGACAGGGAAAGCTGGAATTCCTCGGAGGAGGCTTTCACCCGTGGAGAGGTTCTTACAAACTAGAATGTAGTATATTTTAGGATTAATTTTGATATATAATACTTTAACATTGTATTTGTAATAAAATGCTATTTTATTACTTTATTTATGTGCAACATACGTCTTTAAAAACACTCCTGAAAGTAAAAAAAAACATTGACATAACAAAAATATAGATAGACGAGATTTATCTACAGTACTACCATGAAGCGTAGTTTATATCTTGGATATATAATTTGGATAGAGAGTATAAATATAAAGTAAATAGCATACATACATAAGCATTGTGGCTACGGCATTAAAGAATATAGCCACCACCTATTTTACCTTGGGTGTCGTAAGAGGCAACTAAGGGATAACACAGTTCCACTACCATCTTGGAACTTATAAAGCGTACCGATGGCGGGTTAACCTGCTGACTTTGAAATACACAGGCAGCAGCGTCTTCGGTGCGACAAAGTCAGCCCTGCGGTCAGCAACCCATTCCCATCCCATCACAACATTTGTGGAGGCCTATGTCTAGCAGTGTACTGGCGATAGGCTAAAATTATGATGATGATACATTCTAACTTAATATCCTTTAACTTAACTATTTAACCACCTTATTTCAATCAATCTGACAAGTATTAAAGTAAGGCGAGTGAATCCACGAGGGTTATGATGTATAAGTGAAAAAAAAAGGTTCTGTCGAAAAATCGTAAAATGGATACCTGCCTGATAGCCTCAAAAACATTTTTGGGGTAAGTATTACCAGTATATTGCGTGACGACATCACCCTTGTCACTATGATTTGACGATTTAATAAAAACTTTTCAATTACAACGATTTGAATCCAACCTTGATACCATATCATGTCAAACTTAGAACAGTGAGTGTAAACGGAATTGATATGGAAATAGATGATTTGTTATAAGAAGTATTCACTATAAGATTAATATAGTATTCAATATAAGCACAAGATAGTTTAGATTCTTAGTTCTTTTGTTTTTATAACCAAACTAAATGTGCAATTTTTTTGGAATGTGGATCAATTATGATTGTGTTCTTTATACTTTTAGACTTATATAACAGAAAATACGTCAACTTTCAAATAGAACTTTGTGATTGTACTATTCCTCATTGTGATGAGTCGTTCTAATAAGACTCTCGTGTCATTTTCAACGTCTAAATTAATATGCTGTGAATGGGTGATGGGGAATAAAATTAAAAGTCGAGTGTTAATTGGACAGCGGAGTGGTGCCAGGCACCGTCCCGGCGCGTGAGCCGGGTGGTAATCGCACAATCAACACAACTTTGTCCAACACTTAGCTCGTGTAGAGCTTGTGATAATTAGATGTACCTGGGATCATTTTACGAGTTACTGATAAAGTTACAGATGTTTATCTGATGTATAATTTTATGCAATAGATATAAAGTTTGTAATATGCTTTTCGGTTTTTTTTTTTGTAACAACAAATCGAAATTGAATCCGCAACCGCTGGCGCTGATAGGTTACTATTTGCACCACGTACTCGTAACTTGAATTATTGTAAAAAAATCTGTAAATCTTTATAAATATAGTTGTGTATAGTGATGATGATGATGATGATAGTAGAATATATCTTGCATAAAATATTACCACTAAACCAATACAATAACGTTCGTATAACCTTAAATCAAATAATATGCTTTAGCTACTAAATACTAAAATGTACATCTTTAAAAAGGGCATAGACTTTATCGAACGGAATAATTCAGGTAAAAACGTGTGATCAGAAAGTAAAATTTCAAGGAAGACTAAGTTGTAGACATAACATTTTACTAAGTAAGACGAAGTTCAACTGTATTGGTACTATCAGATATAAAAATGAAACTGTACATTCTAATGATTTCTTCGATCTACGGCGAAGGTTGAGAGCTAGCGGCTGTCCCTGTAAGTTGGCGGAGTGAATTACAAAAGTTCGACAAGTTGGTCAGGCGATGCGGATTGATTCCTGACGAGTTGGTACGACACACATGCGACTCATATTGTTGTGTAGAGTCACAATAACATGTAATGAGTCAGCTAGTAATGAGTTTGTATGACTCAGATAGGAATTTTTGAAAGAGATATTTTTGATACTTAGAAGACAAGCACATACAATGTGACGAAATACAAAAGCTACACAACGTTCGCACAATTTAGTGAGCGACTGAGTGAATATTTATGTTTAAGATTTATAACTCATGAAATGTTTACAGAGTCATTTTAGTATTCTGTTTTTTTTTTATTATTATGATTATTATAATATTTTTGATTGTAAAAATTTGTAAGTCATCACCTAAAAGGAGACAACGATTATTTATTATAAAGATGGCTTTTCGGATGCCTTTCGGTAACTTTTGTATAAACTAAATAACGCTAGTACGAGGTCACTTGTATGGAATTTTAATTCACAAACGACTTAGTTTTATAGCTTTTGTAAATAATTAAAAAGAAAAGAAAAACATACCCATATCAAAAAATACCCTTGTTAAGCTTTTTGATTCAAAAAAAATGACTAATCAAAATATAAAATACAGTTTTATTTGCATTGCTAACAAAGGGCGCTCGGTAGAACAAAAATGCATCAGAAACTTCATTAAACTTAAAAAAATAACGACTCACGAATGGCTTAAGACACAAAACCCGGTCCAGTTAGTTTTATTACGCGTACAGATTGAAGGGAACCGGGCAAACGACAGCCACCTTCATTACATACCATAGATGTCCTGAACCGAATGACATTCATTATTTTTAAATACCCCATAAAACAATATTACGGTCCGCACACTATACTTATACGCTGTTCCCTCCCAATTATTGGTCGTAAATGGCGGTTCGATTCCCGTCGATAATTATAAGTTTTCAGACCAAACATATAGAACATAAATAAAATTGACGGAGTTCGGGCGTTTTTCTTAATTGGCTTTGTTGACGCCGTCACTATGACGTTATACGAGTATTAATAAGTTAATAAGATTTTAAATTATGTATGATGTTGATTACTTTCCGGTCGTTGGGAGGATCGGATTAGCGAATCAACTTTAGATTTTTATATTTGTCTGCGTATAAATAAATGTGTCTGCAGGCATATTATTAAACTAAAGTATTTATTTTATATCTATTATTTTCTCTTTAGCAATTTTATAAAGAGGCTTAGGATGGACAATAACTTATAATTATCCAATGTATAAGAATATTAACGAAATTTTAAAAATACGTTTTTCGCGGTTTATGTACCTAATCTTAACTTTTTACAATCTACGCATATCTAAAGTATTAATCATTTAATCTTATTTTACATTATTTTATTCGATTTTTTAATTCAAAATCATAATTACAATAAGATTATTAGTTTACACTATCAAAACAGGTGAACATAATTATGCTAAATAAAATACAATTTGTTCCCTTGAATACTTAACTATTTTATTGACCTCTTATACATACACATAAAATTTGTTAATTATAATGTAACAAATTAAATGTATCCATGTATTTAGTGCTATTTCGAGGTCTCAGTGAATTTAAAGCCGGGCAATTGAAGATAATAATTGTAACGTCAGGTTCCCACCATTGTTGAGGCTTTGATCGCTAATTGACTTGTAAAAAACAACTCCTTTTGTTACACTTACTTTCTCATTTAATTTAACTACAAAGGTAAGGTTGTTAACCGACTTCCAAAAAAGGAGGAGGTTCTCAATTCGACTGTATTTTTTTTTTATGTATGTTACATCAGAACTTTTGACCGTGTGGACTGATTTCGACAAATTTTATTTTAATCGAAAGGTGGCGTGTGCCAATTGGTCCCATTTAAATTTATTTGAGATCTAACAACTACTTTTCGAGTTATATCTAATAATGCGTTTTTACTTGACGCTTTTTTCGTCGACCTACGTTGTATTATACCGCATAACTTTCTACTGGATGTACCAATTTTGATAATTCTTTTTTTTTTTTGGAAATGAGATATCCCAAATTTAGTACCATGATAAGGAAACCAGGATCGGATGATGGGATCCCAGAGAAATCGAGGGTAACTCTTGAAAATCCGCAATAACTTCTTACTGGGTGTACCGATTTTGATAATTCTTTTTTTTTGTTGGAAAGGAGATATCCCTAGTTTGGTACCATGATAAGGAAACTAGGATTTGATGATGGGGTCCCAGAGAAATCGAGGGAAACTCTCGAAAATCCGGGTGTATCGATTTTGATAATTTTTAATTTAATTGAAAGCTGATGTTTATCATGTGGTCACATATAAATTTTATCGAGATCTGATAACTACTTTTTGAGTAATTTCTGATAACGCGTAGTCACTTGACTATTTTTCCACCGATCTACGTTGTATTACTCTTCGATGTAATTGAAGTCGGTTTTTTTTTTCGTTTGAGAGCAAACACAATTATTTCTTCAAAAAATCAAGTTTTTTTTTCTAAATAAATTTGATAATATGAATTAAAATATTACGAACATTAGAGGTACTATGGAAAGGCTATAAGGGCCAATTACACAGGTTTCTGTTAAGTTATCAGGGAGATAATGTTTAAATTCAATTAGTAAACTAAATTTTTTCATTTCATAGGTATCTGATAGAGCTATCGGACACATAAAAATAAAGTTTCATGTTACACAAAGAGTTTAAGCGTGAAGGCGAAAAAAACATAACAGACACGTTTGTTAAGTACCGTTATATGTCAGATAAAAATATCTGATACACTATGCACAACCCGTCAAATAGTTACTAGTAAAAAATTATTACGCTTACGCTTCAGCCTGTAATATCCCACTACTGCCCAGAAGTGGCATGTTAGTTGTTTCCAAATAACTGCATCAAACTGGATAATTCTATTTTTTTTTATCGTTATTATCAAGATAGCCTTATACAAATAAAAATTACTATATTTATTACTATACTTATACAAAAAAAACTTATCGCGCTTCAGCCTGTAATATCCCACAACTGGGCATAGGTCTCTTTCCTCATGTAGGAAAAGGATCAGAGCTTAATCCACCACGCTGCTCCAATGTGGGTTGGCGGAAATATTCCCTACTATGAGTAACGATCGCTATCAGGTGTACATGATAACAACCGGGACCGTCAGCTTAACGTGCTGTCCGAGGCACGGTGGGGAGACCCACAAGGACTGCACAAGCACCTAGACCACGGAAAACACCTGTAGGGCC
Organism: Melitaea cinxia; assembly: GCF_905220565.1. Taxonomy (NCBI): domain Eukaryota; kingdom Metazoa; phylum Arthropoda; class Insecta; order Lepidoptera; family Nymphalidae; genus Melitaea; species Melitaea cinxia. The sequence goes on from NC_059406.1 coordinate 11,975,087, forward strand.
AAAACAAATGTTTTTCATGTGCGGGGATCGAACCCGCAACCGCCAGCGCAACAGGTACAATCCATGGCTGTGACCGTTGCGCCAACGCGGCGTAGTAAAAAAATATTATTAAATGTAATACTATATATAAGTATTTTACGAAAAAAGATAAGATAAGCTATTCCGATTTTTATTATTTTATTCTAGTGCCAGAATCCTCCCGCGGGACTACGATATGTCCCGCTTTATAGCAACTGTCTAGCATCTGATGCAAACTGTCACCTGTCAGAATACGAATGTTACGTTCAATGTCATAAAAAGAAAACATTGGGATATACTATTTTTGCTGTCGCTTGCGTTGGCTTTGGTTAACACACGTGTTAGAGAGACTATTGGTGTTTTCATTACTTTTTCATATTGTTTTTAGTATAAATAGTTAAGTTTTTGGTTTTAGTGGTTTTACTAACACATCTAGTTTCGGTAAGTATTTGTATTTTAGTACTAATATAGGGATTTAACTTTTTTTTAAGCTTTAATTTTTTGTTTGTTCTTTTTCATTAGAAAATGGATTTAGATAGACCTCCTGATCCCCCGGATCCTGGCGATTCTGTTTACCGAGGTTCAGCTGAACCTCAGTTAAATAATAAAAAGCGTCCAGCTGAGAACAGTAATATGGATAACCTCAAAAAAAACATTGTTCACCCGTCCACTGCAACCCCCTCAATTCAGCTCACATACATCCATCCCTCCTTTTCCGAAGGCCCCAAATCTTACTCAGATGATGACAAGGGTCCTTTTATAGTACACGTTTCACGGGAAGTTGCTGATCCTGCTGCCGGAACATCTATTCGAGCATTAAAGTTCGGTCAATTTTTGCATACGCACAAAATTGCCTCAATTATGAACGATGGTGTAAAAAATGTAGGCCGCAATAGAATTTCAGTGGAATTCATTTCTCCAAAAGCCGCTAATGATTTTCTCAAAAACCCTGTCCTAGTAATGTGCAAATACAAAGCCACCATACCCACTTACAATGTTTCAAGAATGGGATTAGTGAAAGGCATTCCCGTGGACTGGTCTATGGACGAACTTGTGTCATCTCTGGAACTACCCCCTGGCTGCGGTCAAGTTGTCAAAGCAAGACGGCTCAACCGCAAATCAAATACCGAAGGTAACATAACATGGGTTCCGACCCAATCTGTGGTCTTAACTTTCAGGGGGCAATTGCTTCCTGAACGAGTATACTCATACCACTCTTCCCTCCCAGTCCAAACCTACAACCTTCCTACCATTCAATGCCTCAACTGTTGTCGTTATGGTCATGTAAAGTCACAGTGTAGGTCTAACCCTAGGTGCTTCAAATGCTCCCAAGCGCATACAGGTGAGTCGTGTGAAGTTACTAGAGAGAATGCAACTTGCTTGCATTGCTCTGGCAAGCACTTTTCGACCGAAAAGGATTGTCCAGAATATTCCCGCCAAGTCAACATTAAAGTCCGCATGTCCCAGGATAACATTTCCTACTTCGAAGCCTCCTCCCAGATTCCATCGTCTCGCCCTTCCTACTCAGAAATGGCGAGAGCACTGCTCGCCCCTCCTATATATTCCCCATCCAATCCTCCAAAAACTCCTTCTTCTCCTATTCTTTCACACCGTAAGACTGTTGTCCGTACTCCTTGTCCCAAAGGCCTGTTAGGCAAAGGATATGACAAGCAAGCCCACCAAGCTATCATTAGCAACTGTCCCTCCCCCCTTCCTAATGGCTGCGCTCTTCCCACGGAATCCTCTCCTGATAAAAAATCTGTTCTTCTAAGCCTTATTAGCCTAGTCCTCAACTTCCTCTCCACATGTAATGATCCTTCTATACCGTCCAACGCTGCCCAACCTCTTACCCAACTTTTACAGACCATTGAAAATGGCTCCAACCAAGTTCCTCCAATGGAACTGTAAAAGTATCCATCATAGAAAACAAGAAATCCTGTCTCTAGTTAACCTGCATAATCCTGTCATTATTGCCATCTCTGAGTCATGGTTGATCCCTGGGTCCCGTTTTCGGTTACCAGGCTTCTCCTGCTTAAGGAATGACAGAAGTGACGGGTATGCTGGTAGTGCCATCCTTATCCAGCACACTATTCCCTTTTCCCAAATTCCTTTACCCTCAAGCACCCCACACATAAATGCTGTGGCTGTCAGAGCCCTCAATATCTCTTTGTTGTCTCTGTATATCCCTAACCCTAATCCTTCTCTTATTCCGGAGATCCATTCCATCATTTCCTCTCTTCCTAGCCCAATCCTCGTTATGGGGGATTTTAATGCTCACCATGTGGCATGGGGGTGCTATTTCTGTGACGGCTTCGCCCTCCGGCTGGTGGACATGGTTGAGGATGTGGATCTCTGCATCCTCAACGATGGCTCGCCGACTCGTAGGGTTTACCCGAATCAGAACCCTCAATCCGCCGTTGACCTGTCCCTATCATCACCTTCCCTCGCCTCACAATTATCCTGGAGCGTCCTTCCATCCACCTTTGGCAGCGATCACTTCCCTATCCTCTTAACATTAAACCAAAGCCCCAGTCCTTACATAGTTCCTAACCCCATCTTAAAGTTCAGATTGAATGATGTTAATTGGTCAGCATATTCTGCCTATGTTGATGACATTATTGAATCCCTCCCTCGTTGTCTAGATGACAGAAATATAGTTTTTTGCTATGATCTTTTCCTTAAAGGCCTCTTAACTGCTGCAGACCTTCACTTTCCTAAAAAGCACCTAAACTCAAAAACTCGTTTGCCTTCCACCCCCTGGTGGGATGAGGAATGCAAACGAACCTATGAACAAAGATTGCAGGCTGAGAAAGCATACTCACTGAACATGACTCAGAATAATTTTAATTGTTTTCAAAAAATAAATGCTAAAATGAAACGATTGGTATCAAAAAAGAAAAAAGAAAGCTGGTTAAACTTCTGTGAATCCCTAAGCCCCCGTTCTCCTTCTACTATAGTTTGGTCTAACTTAAAAAAATTCCGCCGATGCCTTGACTCCCATAACATCCCGTCCAATAACCCCAGTGTATGGCTTAATGATTTTGCTGACAAACTTGCCCCTCCATTTGTCCCAGGAGTGGACAGTTTTCTGACTTCGTCGCCAGCATCCACTTTTGATGACATGGATGCCCCCTTCTCTTTCTCAGAGCTCCAATGTGCTCTAAGTGGCCTAAAAGACTCAACTCCTGGGGAAGATGGCGTACCCTATTCCTTCATTGTAAACCTTAGTGATAAAGCAAAAAAATACCTTTTAAAAATAATAAATACTTTCTTCCTGGAAGGAATCGTTCCGCAACCATGGAAGTCTCAAATAGTTATCCCTATTTTGAAACCAGGAAAGAACCCTTTAAATTTAAACTCTTACCGGCCCATTGCTTTATCACCCACTTTAGCCAAAATTACTGAACATCTTTTAAAAAATCGGTTGGAATGGATAGTGGAAAGCAAGAAAATTATATCTCCTTCCCAGTTTGGCTTTCGGAAGGGATTCAGTACCGTTGATAGTTTAAGCATACTCACGACGGACATTCGAATAGCTCTAGCCAAGGGAGAATACCTAGCAGCCATCTTTTTGGATGTTGCTGCTGCATATGACAATGTCCTTCTTCCAGTGCTCAGGCAGAAAATGCAACAGCTGAGTATTCCGTCAAGAATGGTACATTTCATATGTAGTATGCTGTCCTGCAGATCTATATCTGTGAGACATCATCTCCTTACCCTTCCCACTAGACTTGTCTGGAAGGGCCTCCCTCAAGGTTCAGTCCTCAGTCCCTTGCTGTACAGCATTTATACCCATGACCTCGAATTGTCCGTCAATAGTTTCTGTAACATATTGCAGTATGCCGATGATATTGTTTTATATGAAAAGTCTAGTTCCGCGCAAAATTTGTCATTTCGCTTAAACTCTGCTTTGCACTATCTAGGTCAGTGGCTGTCTGATAATGGTTTATCGTTATCGATATCCAAAAGTCAGGCAATCATGTTTACTAGAAAACGTACAGTCCCCGTCTTTGATTTGATATATGAGGGTCAGCGCATCAATCTTGTGGACAAGGCTAAATTTCTTGGAATCATTCTCGATAACAAACTGAACGGATTTTCCCATGTAGAGTATATCTCAAAAAAATGCGAAAAATCTATCAATGCCCTAAGAGCTGTGTCCGGTATATGGTGGGGTGCCCATCCCTATTCATTAAAATTAATCTATAATGCCATCATCCGTAGCCACATTGATTATGGTCTTTTTGTATTAGATCCCCTATGCAAATCCACTGCTGAAAAGCTAAATAAAATCCAGTATAAATGCCTACGTATTATACTAGGTGCAATGAAATCTTCGCCTACTAATGCTCTACAGGTTGAGTGCGTTGACCCTCCCTTACAAATTAGAAGACAGTTCCTTTGTGACCGCTTTGTCATCAAGTCATTACAGCTCTCTACACATCCCCTTTGGCCTAAATTAGACCAATTATCCCAAGTCTGTAATCCAAATAGACCCTCTTCCTACCTATTAAACAGCTTTATTAAATATTCCAAACTTCCTCACCCCCTTATCAGGTTTCCTGTTAATCCACTTTATTCTATCCCCTTTAAAGCCCTTACACATAAAGTCCCTGTTTTCACAGATCTAGGATTAGTAAAAGATGCTCCTGATACCAATTATAAGTTTCAGATGATGGTACATCAAAATTGGTCGAATCACCTTCTTATTTACACAGATGCTTCTAAACTTTCCCCCTCCAGCTGTGTTGGTGCTGCCTGCTGGATACCCAAATACAGGATAGTACTCCAGTTTAAATGCCCCCCAGAAGCTTCAGTATTTACTGGTGAAGCTATCGCAATACTCGAAGCTATCCTTTATTCCCTCTCCCATAACTTAAGACAGACTGTTATTCTGACTGACTCCCTTAGCTGCCTTTATGCAATTAAAGATAATCCTTTTCGTAGCAGATTAAGATCTTCTGTTATTTTAAAGATAAGAGAGGCTCTTTTCTCGTGTCATCACAAGGGCATTCAAATTGCGCTAGTCTGGATTCCAAGCCATTCTGGCATTCCTGGAAATGAGACATCAGATTCGTGCGCTAAAGCTGCTGTACAGTCTGGTTGCATCAATCATTTTGAAATCTCCTCTCAAGACCTCCGTTCCCTAGCCAAATCCTCGATGGACAAATCCTGGCACTCACATTGGAATTCATCAAAATCGGAGAAGGGTAAGTTTTACTCATTAATTCAACCTGACATTCCAAGACGCCCTTGGTTCTTTCTTTATAGACATGCTAGCCGCAGAGTCACATCCACAATTTGTCGTTTACGTCTTGGACATACGTGCTCACCTGTCCGCCTGGTAAAAATAAGAGTTCGCGACCACTCGCTGTGTGAATGTGGCCTTGACGAAGGTACAGTGTCCCACATCCTCTTCAATTGCCCCAAACTCCTTCATCCTATCTATGACATCCTTCCCAGTGAAATTCCTCGACCTATTAATGTAGAATGTTTGTTAGCGTTTGTGTTTAGTCCCTTTTGTGCATTTTTGTGTAAATATATAGAAATTAACAAAATTAAGTTGTAGGTAGACTATGTGAACGTCCTGTTTTTTTTTCTTTTCTTAGTGTGTATAATATATAATATAACTCAAATATTATATGTATTTTTAATGTTATTGTCCGTTGTTTCAGGTTGTGGTTTAACAACAAAAGCCTGACTATTTTTTTTTCTCTGTCTGCAATAATCAATATAGCTTATAATCTCAACCACACTGATCATTCTCCTTCGTGTCTTTTCTATCCCACGTGACATTGGCGAAATCGACAGTGCCTCTGGCACAACTGAAAGCCATTAAGCCCAAGAATTAATTAATTAATATACTATTTTTACGACGAGATATATGTTTTTCGTCATGATATACTGTTAAATTTACATTTCAAATGGTCGGTTTACGTAGTAAGAGAATAATCCAACAACTCAAATTGGCGAGGCGTAGTGGATTAAGATTTAACCCATTTTATATATGGAATGGCAGCTTTGTTCAATTTGATCCCTATTGGCTTTTTCAATTCAGTACAATATTATTTATTTGTAGATTTATATGTCATTCAATTCTCAGACCATAATGATATTTGAATAGTAATTATTTTCACAATTGAAATAGAATAGAACTGAACTAATCAGTTGAAGCTGTATGTGAATACTGCTATAAAATTATTTTAAACATATAAAATTACAAATATAGTTAGAAGTTTCAACGGTCAGGATAAAAGCTACGTAAAACTATTATAGTCACCTAAATAAGTATTATGTAATCCTATACCTCACTTAAAAACAGGTTATAATGACGTAAATACGAAACAGATGTAATCATAATCACATATATATATCGTCATAATAATGAGTACATGAGTCGACAGAGAGACAATACATGCGTTTTACAATTATAGTGATGGGAATTTAATTTTAAGTATACTTATCGATAAATTAAAAAAGATTTTTTTGACGTTATTTCTTATAATAATAATAATGTTACTTATATTTATAGTGATTCATATAATTAATTTTTGAATTTATTTTTCAAATAAAAAAATCTAAATTAGATCACGTATGATGTTTTACGTTCTTAATTATCTATCAATTTTTTTTGTTATGCTTTCATTATCATAGTGTAATAAAAACTTCAAAAAGATAGAATAACCCACGCACGCACAGTGACATATATGACAAATAAATAAGAAAAATTAACTATCCATTTATCTGTAATCTCGATTAGCCACCTCCAATCTAGTTACACTAAAAGTGTCATTTAGGCACGGTTCCATAAAACTTAGACAATTTTTTGGAATAAAATACACATCGATAGATTGTCCCATCCCTATCCGCCACCTGTGATCTAGGTGTGCGTACGCACCCGTTCATTAGGTCGCGGCGCGTGATTGTCATTTGGCCCCGCCCCCCTCGCGCTTACACAATTATCGTAATTCGTATTATTACCCCCCATATGAGCGGAACGTGGCGTGGAAAATTTTTCAACTTGTTTTTGTTTTGTGGGTAATGAGATTAGAATCAAATTCGTGGTTAGTGCGATGCGATCTTAATAAAAAATAATGATATTGTCTCCGTGCTTTTGTCGATATAGCTGGCTTTGATCAGCTTGATACTTGTTGCGTAGTTGTATATAGTTTTTTTATAATTTTGTTTTTTTTTTTGGAGTTGCACCGGTTTCTGCAGAGCACTTGTGTATCATAGGTACGCGTGATTTTTAGACTCACAATAAGCTTTTTTTTAATAAAATCTCTGAGACTAAATTATCCTATACTTTGTTTCAAATCAAAAACTGAAATTTAATTTTATTGAATATCGTAACTCCTAAGAAGAAAATATAGACTGATTCTTAAGCCAAAGATATGGAAATTATTAAAATATCTTTACCAACTATCGTATTGAGCACGATGTATTATGATAGACATAATAAATATTTCATGCAGTGCTTACTAGGAATTTATGTATATTACCAGGTGTGCCACAAGCTAGTTTTTTTTTTCAACTACTTAGTCGGCAAAAAACTGTAGGGTTCACTTGATGGTAAGCGTTTACTGTAGCCTATAGACGCCTGCAACACCAGAAGCATCGTAAGCGCGTTGCCGAGCCTGCCCTCATCCCTCACCAGGAGCTCTAGTCACCTTACTCACCACAGGAACACACAGTGTCTAAAAGCAGTATTATTTAGCTGCGATGATCTTCTGTAAGGTCGAGTTACTTTCCCCCGTCGCGCTGCTCCAGATTTTGAGCAGAATATTTCCCGCTGTACCCTACCCCAGTTAAGTTGTTTGTTTTTCACTCTGATTACCTACCTCATAATAAAATACCTACCTAATGAGTTTAAGTCGTTGTTGTGACACTAATGGTCAATATCAATTAAGATTTCTATTAAATTATAAAGCGTACGTTATTCTAATTTTATTTTTAAATTCGTAATACATATATTGACTTTTTCAATTACGTTTTTACTTACTCTATTATCTTTAATGTAGGTTAAAAAGAAGTAGATCATAATTTCATACGAGGCTATCAAGCTATTAATCATTCGTCATTTGAATATGAACTCTAACTATACCGATTTAAATTTCAAAATCAAAGTTCAAAATCAAGATTGAGAAAATTGTCCCTGTTTGTCGCAAGAATGGGCGTGGTGGTCCACTAAGGAATGGATTATGGACCATTTCATGGAAACAGTTGATCGAGTTTTATTACAAGGTGCTAGAGTTCAAATTGTAGATTTAGAGGTTTAATCCTAAGTTTGCGAGAGGCGAGTGGTAGAAGTAGTTCGACCATTAGACTGGCCCATGTCATTATGTAGCTCGACAGCGTGAATGTTAAGTTGTGCAATGTAATGGACATGCTTTGTTCTTTTGTTCGGTGGTGAAGTGTCATTGAATGATGGGTCACGGTAAGAACTCGGTTCCGCGAAGAGGCTAAATCTATTTATAAACTGTTCGTACCCAATCTCCGTAGATTTTTTGTCTATTGGTTTAATATTTTTTGACATACATAATCAAAAAAGCAATGTACCACTTAACGATATCGTCTGTCTTACAAATATTAAAATTACGTAGTTAAACTTTCTAAGGACATTTTTTTAATATTATAAGACAAGATTATGACGTATTTATTCAAAGAATTACCCTGCCTAATGCCTTTGAGAGTCATCCTATCATCAGTGAAGATAATAAGTAATTAAGACGTAAAACAAGTTAACAAATTTATAATTTTATTTATTGTTACACACGGCATATCTACTACAGCAATTAACATAAGTTGAAGGCAACTATTTTGCGTCTTATATTAGTCGATTATTAAATAAAATTCATTATGTACAATTATTGACATAAATATAATTGACATAAACTAAAAATTGCTTTTAGTAGGTATAATATCTTAGCTACTTCCTTTCAGAGGAAGAGTATTTGGGGATTTTGGGTTTAAATCTATTATATTATATATCTTTGAAATTATAATTTGTTTTAGTTTTATCCGATATTGAAAAAGAAGCGTACTATAATCAAGACAAAATGTTCGATCTCGTAGCTTGTAACATGAACTGAAGTCATTCCCAGATCTATTCAAATTAGTTAGTAGTAGTAGTTAGTCAATAGTTTGGTATTGATGATGTATGTATGAATGCATGACTCACTACCATGATGTATATAGACAGAAAAATAATAAAAAATGGAAAATACTATGATCGGGATTCGGTATTGATTAAGAAATAAACTACCAAAAATGTTATCTATAGTGTAACTACATACAGGACCTTGTACAATTTTAATGTAAGTATAAAAATATAAATACTATATTCAAATATAATTATGTTTACTTACAAACGAAAAAAAAACATCTATAATTACGTCGACAATAATACAACGTGGATCGACGAAAAAATAGTCAAGTAAATGAGCGTTATTAGAAATAATTGAAAAAGCACTTATTAGTAGATCTCGATTAAATTTAAATGGGACCACATGACAAACACCACCTTTCGATTAAAAAAATACAACCGAATTGATAAAATCCTCCTTTTTGAAGTCGGTTAAAAAAACACTACCTTAGCCTGTACTTAATTGTACTTTCTGTGAGATATTCATATTTTCCAGTAAAAGAGAAGATATATAGGATATAAGTACATAGGTATATTGTCATATTGTCTAAGACATATGGGTCAAAATCATAGTTTAGACTCATTCTGTTAATAAAAAAAAACACTATTATTATGTCTAAAATAAACAAGAGTGCATACTCTTGTTTATGTTTGATTCATTATGTATTTTCAAAAAAAAAAAAACAAAAAATACTTCCGTCCTCAAAGTATTCAAAATACGTTACGAAATTTCACTCTCGAAGATAAACTAATTCTACTATTATACAGTATTCTACTAAATGACGAAACAAAACTATTATAAATAAATAACAGCGCTTAGACGAAAACCTCGACACAAATTGACATAAAATTACTTTGACATTTACAACTGTAACGCCCTGCGACGATTATTTCAATATTTCGTACCGAGTTTATACCTACTTATAAGTGATACGTTACAATTTTAATAACTTCAAACTCAAGCATTTAAGAATATAAAATGTAATGTTAAGCTCATATAAGCTAATCATAGTTTCATTAATAATACTTTTTATTTAAATATTTTTTTGTTTTGCTTTGTTTCAAAATCGTATAATCCTAGGTAGAAATGGTAAACACAGCGATGGTCAACTCATCTGACGACGACGAATCTTAACTCGATTAAATTTCTACTTTAAATGTATAGAAATGTGCTTGATTGTAACGAACGTTAAATTAAAGTTCATTCGTAGAGTCAGTTTAAAATATTATTATTTTTTATTTCGAAATTTTACAATGTTATACATATTTACAATTCACAACTTAAGAAGTAAATATTTATATTTAGTTACACCATAAATCATGTTCGCGTGGAATGGTATCAAGAAAAAAATGCACCAGCCCTCTAGTCACCAGTGGAGGCAATAAGACGAGAAGCTGTCTCTTTTGAAAAATGTTTAGCACTGCTACTTCAAGGTCAAGTGTTTCGACTGCAAACGGCATAAAGATGTAATTTTGAACTAGTGACGACTATTTGTGCCGTTTAGTTGTTTCAACTTTTTCCACATCGGCTCGCGCTCTTTTCTGACATGAGACGGAGCAAGAGTGTCAACGCAAGTTACGTCACCCAAAAGCACTCGTCCTTTTTTAAAGTGTAAGTAAAGTAAGTAACGCAAACTCCTACTACCTAATTATTTATGTATTACATATGCTATAATAAATACGATTATTAATAAGTCTACCTCATATCACTCGCAAAAGGTGAGTCAATTAGATTTAAATGTCCGGACATGACTGTATTTACTATAACTACTTATAGTAAAGATGGAGATATATAGTAATTGATATCAATATTAATAAATAACTGTCCTTTATACTGACTTGAAGAATAAATAAAATAAAAATATTATAGTTCCATTCTTATCATTCCATCTATATAGTTTACATTGCTCTTTATAAAACATTATTCAAGTATTTATAAAAACCGCGTTCTCAGGGATGTTATAAAATATTAATAAACATGAAAGTACCATCAATAAAAATGTCAACGCATGCAGTACACGGCGACATAATACACACTATTACATAACACAACATGTGTATTACCGGCTAATAACCGTTTAGCCGGCCGGCGGGCTGCGCGCGCGCATCTGATTGATTCGTTTATAATTATGGCGGTTTCGCGCTCGTTGCCAGGGAAATATCATTTGCGAACGCCTTAATGCCAACGCTGAGGTACGCCCATTAAAATACGGTACAGGCAATAACGTTAAATACGCTAGTTTATTCACAGGGACGTCACGAGTGCGCTATCTTGTAATATTTCGAGATTTATGCGCGCTCTGAGGGTTAAGTTGAAAGTTTAACATTATGAGCTGAATCGAGCGTCACCTGTTTCGAGATACAATATCGTTTTATTATGCCGTGGAGTGATCTTATATGCTAAGTTATACCTATAAATTGTCCAATCGTACTGTGGAGAATAATTTAATTGAAAATATAGGGCATACATATACTATCTAAGGTATAATTAAAGATCGTAATTGGAAGTAAATCTGCAGCCACGATAAGTAATAGAAGTCAATTATTTTTTTACAGATAATTTCACAATGGTTTACTTAATCGATTTAAGCTTAATCGGGTTGTAAATACACAGCTAGACAATGACTACTTCTCCATGGTGAAAGACCGAAGCTTAACTGAGATCGAGGGCTTTACTTCCTTTTCGAAGCACATTTCTGTTCATGTTTACTGTCTTATAACGTGTTTGGCAAAATGAAGTAATCACATGTCAAATGAATCAACACACAGAAAGATAAAAAATTCATAGTTTAATTCGTATTATTTCGTTTTGAAAACATATATGTATAAGCTATGCAATGCATCGAGACTAGTTCGATACGGTGACTGCACACCGCAGTACGCCTCCGATTATTTATTTATTCATGGACTAGGGGACGATGTGTGAAACCGATGGGATAGTGTGATGCCGTGGTTCTGATTTAATGACTTTAAACTTTTAAATGTACAATTGATAACATGATATTTCGACTTAGTCGTGGACACTCGAATTTAACTAATTAGCTGTAACTCGCACTTTTACCAGAACAATTTACGATGTCATGGAAATGTCACGATAAAAAGTACTGATTATTCTGAGTCCAAGCTATTTATGTTCCAAGTTACATTACAATTAGTTGAGTAGTTTGCGAGTTACTATCACTCATCTATTAATACATTTGTATTTACAAACATTCATTTGTAGGATTCGTTTTAAAATGACATTTCATTTCAATTTTCTGGTGTTTTCTCTAACATTTAAGATGAGATTGTAGGTCATCTTTGTTCAACATTTAATATTCTTTTGTAGTGCTTTGAACTCTTTACAAACTAGTTTAAGATTTACATCAGCATTGTATTATTAAAATGGTTTTTATGGTGTAAGTACCAGTGTTGTATGTTTATGAACCCTTGACATAGGATTCACCTCTAACTAAGAAACCTCTGTACTCTCTACTACGTACAATCTACGTAAGATTACCGGCAAAGTCTGATTCAGGATTGTGGGGAACCGGAATGTTTGACGCAAGCCAGGGCAGGCCTCTATATATATATAGCTAGGCTGAAGCGGAAGTGAAGGGCCATTGAAAATAATGTGCTTATTTATTATTTTATCATTACAGCCTATACAGTCCACTGCTGGACATAGGCCTTCACAAGTTTACGCCAAAAATAACGTGAACTCATGTGTTTTGCCCATAGTCACCACGCTGGGCAGGCGGGTTGGTGACCGCAGTATTGGCTTTGTCGCGTATTTTATATTGGTACACAAATAAATATCTAAGATTTTTTTGTACTATTATATGTACTATATCTAAATAAAAGTTGTATACGAACGCAGACAAAGAGTTCGTTAAAAACTACCTTATTCCCAACCCGATAAGGTCCAAGTATTGAAAGCATCTCTACGCGGAATATAAAAAAACTTAAAAATAGTAATAACGTTATGGGTCTCAGTAAATTGAGGAAAAAGTTGTTTTGACGATAGATTTGTCTCGGTCGGAGATTTCGCGTGTCATTTGATTGGTTGACATGGTTACGCTGATTTGGCGATGATTACGGAAATATGTTACTGCTAAATTTTTATCATAGACTTTGTTTAATGTGTCTGTAAAAAATTACATAAAATATATAATGTAGTAACGTAAATATACCTAAAGCAAACTAAACAAGAAATATAGTGTGAAATAGGTTTAGCTCGAAATATCTGAACTAAGTAAAATAAATTTAACACACTCAATAAGAGGCTGATTATTCGAAGTTCGTGGGTACTGTTCTAATGAAATGAGCATCGTGGTGGATTAAGCTCTGATTCTTCTCCTACGTGTAGAAAGAAACTTATACCCAGCAGTGGGATGCAACAGGCTGAATCGTATACAAATCATAAAATTTATCTCTATATGTACTACTAGGAATTATAAAGCTGAAGAGTTTGTTCGTTTGTTTGAACGCGCTAATCTCAGGAACTACTGATCCAATTTAAAAAATTCTTTCAGTGTTAGATAGCCCAATTATTGAGGAAGGCTATAAGCTATCATCAGGCTAAAGTCAATAGGAGCGGAGCACTAATGAAGAATGTTTCAAAATCGGTTTTTTTTTTTCAAATAACTATTCAACGCGGACGAAGTCGTGGGCGGTAGCTACTAATTCTATAAAGAAAAATTTGACCTGGCGAACTTGCCACCGCCAGATTTTTTCGTGACCATCTTTTTTTATTTTTAATATCCTTTTTAAAATTCTCTCCTTGACAATAGCGAACACAAAAAGAAAACAATATAAAATAATTATGTGTAATCGTTCAGAAGCTATATATAAGATTTAATAACAGTAACATAGACATTTCAACATTCCACATAGAAGCGCTCCATACCCACAATAACGTTATGTATTGACAGGGTTTTAGTTATCGCCGGCGCATTTGATCGCGATGATTTGACAGAACGCCGTCCTCTTTGACACCGTATTAGAAAAATCTTCATAAGCGACAAGTGAAAAAAAATTAACCACAAAGACTTATACAGTCGTTAATCGCCGGGGTGTCGGCTACTAATGGGGGATAGGTGTGATTGAGGAAGGTGTGGAGGCTTCTTTACTTGTACGTAGATTTTACTTTTTACACTGTAGCCGTCTACAGGTAACTCTGCGATTAAGTTTGTTAAAATAAATATTGCTATTACCATCTCAAATAATTTCGGTTAGCAATGAAACAAAATCTACGTATATTTTATATTTGTTTGCTGTTTAAAAAAAAATGTGTTTATATGACCTTCAGGTATAATATACTTATACCTACCCTATATTTTTAGTAACCGACTGCACCGAGTCAGGGTCTGGTATACGAAAAATGTAGCTATAGCTGTTATAGTTATAATACGGCTGATAACTATAACTGAGGAACAGACGTTCTAGTGTGTAAGGTAAAGATATTTATATAATTTTTATAATCACTAGCCTTGTGAAATTATCCATACGCTATCACAATTCATTTCCTCTTTAATTTAGCACATATCTATAATAATATCTAAGTGCCGCTCTATTGTTTTCCCTGTCTGCCTGTCAGCGAGTGCGCCCTAATGAACTTCCAAATGGAAGCTGCGTATCAATGCCAATCAGATTTTTATTTATCGGCACTATCAAGAGATTTTAATGGTAGCCACGACTGATGATGCTTTCACAAAGAGACGGCGTGACGGTGAAGTAGCCAACGTCATTGTTCGTGGTATCTTTTTGGAATTTATGGAGATTATTGGACATTGGGAAAGAGGTTTCATTTTGAGGGTTATTGCAACTGTGTCTGGAATATTAATATCGTACTAGCCTGTGGTTTTCTTTCCAAGAGAACATATTAGATGTACTAAAATTTACTAAAAAAATATTAATATTAAAACAACTTAAATTAGGTTGAATAAGTTTGAAAGAAAAGATCTTCAATATGAACTCAAGTGAATGTAGTGGTAACTCTATATTGATCGAGTAGTGTTTTTTAATAGGCTATTTACACTCAATGGTCCACATTAGAGTAAAGATCCTGTGTCGGAGTCCGGAAACATACAAAACGCATGCTATTACAAGATGATGACTAAAAATGAGGAAAATTTTGAAAAAAAAAATATCTTCAAAATGCTCTCAAGTGAAAGTAGCGGCAATCTTATATTGATAGAGTATTCTTTCTTTTTACAATAAGCTCATTATT